>NC_061113.1:245091797-245179072 GCF_002878395.1 Capsicum annuum
TCCTAATGCTATTTTACCAAAAGTTTGCAATCAAGCAACACTTTTAAAGGAAGGGGGGGGGGGGGGAATCAACAAAGAAATCTTCCACCACAAGGCAATAGAACTCAAAGAAGAGCCCAACATAACCTTGAAGAGCATGATTCTTTTGATGGTGATAATTATGATTATGGAGCCAATGATCAAGTTCAACAAGAGAGATTAGGTGGGAGATAAAGAAGGGGGATAGTAGAGGGTGGTATCCGGTTGATGGTAGAGAATACAATAGAAGTAATGATGATGAAGATTGAGGATTCAACAACATCACGGTTACCCTTCCATTCTCCAAAGAAGTAGAGACCCTAATGAATATTTTGATTGGATTGTGAAACTTGAAAGGCAATATAATCTCAACAATGTGAGTGATGTTAAAAAGGTGAATTATGCTATAAGTCACCTTGAGGGTGTTGCTTCTACATAGTGAGAGAAAATTTAAAGAGATGCTTTGGTGAATAGACTTTGTTACAAGTTGGAATGATATGAAAAAACGTATAAGAGAAAGGTTTGTGGGTCAAGATTATGATCAAAATACACTCAAGAAGTATTACAATCTTCAACAAGGAAGTAAGAGTGTGGAAGAGTATTATGAGGAGCTGGAGCATACTAGGCTTCGAGCCAATGTCAATGATGAAGATGTGAAGCTTATGGCAAGATTTATCTCGGGCTTAAATAAAGAGGTAAGGCAACCATTGAAATTGCATCGTATTTCTACTTTACATGAAGTTATCAAATGGCACTCAAGGTGGGGGGTCATCAAAAGGAAAACAAGTTAAAGGTGCAATTTTATTCTTCTTCTTCATGGGCTAAAAACAAGGAAGCTTGGAAATCATCTCTCACTTGGGACAAATCCAAAGGTGCAAAGCAAGAATTGAAGTCCAACTTGGACAAAGGCAAATCAAAGGTCAACTACAAGGATGGAGGTAACAAAGCTAAACTTGAAACTCCATCTAAAATAAAGTGTTTTAAATATCAAGAATATGGTCATAAAGCAAATGAGTGTCCTAATAGAAGAACTATCATTGCATTGAATAATGGTGGTTATCAAACCGAAGATGAATTTAAAGATGACCACATGGTGGATGATAGTAGTGATGAGTTTATAGGAGAAGGGGATGGAGAAGAAATTAACGATGATGGAAAACTTGTTCTTGTTGTGAGGGAAAGTATGAGTGCTCTAGCGAGGAAAGATCTTAATCAAAGAGAGAACTTGTTTAATAATAGGTGTAGAGTGCAAGAGCAATTATGTTTCTTTATAATTATAGTGGAAGTTGTGCCAATGTTGCTATTATATCTATGGTAGAACAATTGAAACCTCCAACAAGAAGGCATCCAAAATCTTATAGATTGCAATGTCTCAATGAATGTGGTGAACTCAAGGTAACCAAGAGAGTGTTGATAAAATTCAAGGTCGTAAGTTATCATGATGAAGTGCTTTGTGATGTTGTACCTATTCAAGCTTGTCATTTATTGTTGGGAAGGCCATGGAAATATGATGTGGGGGCTAAACATGATGGAAGGTCAAATAAATATGCATTTTTTAAGGATGGTAAAAAGCACATTCTTAACCCACTTTCTCCTTTTCAGGTTGAGTAATAAATATAGGAAAATGGAAGAGTTGAAAGAAAAAATTGAGAGAGAAAAGAAAGAGAGGAGTAAGAGAGTGAAAAATGATAACTCAAGAGAGGAAAAAGGAGAGTTTGAGATCTCAAGTGAGAATTAGTTATCACAAAAAAAAAAGAGGTGAGCAAGAAAAATAAAAAAATAAAAAAATAGAGAAAATGTGCATGATTTTGCAAAAATCAAGAGGCAAGAAAGAGCTAAACATTGAGGATGCTACTCAAGTCAGGTTTATTAAACCTAAAGGTTATTCTTTGCTTTCTAACAATGAACTAACCTCTTTATATTTGCCAAGTGTTGTTTATTCTTTGTTGCAAAATTATGAAGATCTATTTTTGGAAGAAATACCAAGTGGGTTGCCTCCTTTGAGAGGAATAGAGCACGAAATTGACTTTTTCTCGGGTTCTCAAATACCCAACAAAGCGGCTTATAGGAGCAATCCTCAAGATACTAAAGAATTGAGAAGACAAGTGGAAGAACTTGTGAATAAAGGTTTTGGTGAGAGAAAGTTTAAGTCCATGTGTGGTGCCCGTAATTCTAGTACTCAAGAAAAATAAAATATAGAGGATGTGTGTAGATTGTCGTCCCATTAATAAAATTATGATAAAATATCGACATCTCATCCCTAGACTTGATGATATTCTAGATGAATTATGTGGTTCTAACTTATTCTCTAAAATTAATTTAAGAAGCAGATACCATCAAATCCGAATGAAATTCGAAAATGAATGGAAAACCGCTTTCAAAACTAAGTTTGGATTACATGAATGGATGGTGCTGCCTTTTGGGCTAACAAATGTACCAAGCACTTTTATGCGACTAATGAACCATGTGCTTAAGTCATTTATTAATAATTTTATTGTGGTTTATTTAGATGATATTTTGGTTTATAGCAAGTGTTTGGATGATCACGTGCAGCATTTGAGAATGATATTTGATGTGTTGAGAAATGAAAAGTTGTATGTAAATTTTAAAAAGTGTTCTTTTTATGTGGACTGTGTTGTTTTCCTTGTCTTTGTTGTAAGTTCAAAAGGAGCTGAGGTGGATGATGAATAGGTAAAAGCTATTAGAAGTTGTCCAACTCCTACATCCATTAGTGATGTTAGAAGCTTCCATGGGTTGGCAAGTTTTTATAGGAGATTTGTGAAGGGTTTTAGTTCTTTAGCCGCTCCTCTAACCGAGGTCATTAAGAAGGATAAGCTTTTTATTTTGGGGTAGAAAACAAGAGGAAGCCTTTAGAATCTTGAAAGAGAAACTTAGTTCCACTCCATTACTTCAACTTTCCAACTTTGACAAGATGTTTGAAATTGAGTGTGATGTTAGTGGAGTAGGCATTGGTATAGTATTGATGCAAGAAGGGAAACACATAGCTTACTTTAGTGAGAAATTAAAAGGAGCTCCATTGCAATATTCTACCTATGACAAGGAACTCTATGCCTTAGTGAGAGCTTTAGAAAATTGGCAACATTATTTGTGGCATAAGGAGTTTGTGATTAGAATCAATCATGAGGCTTTGAAGCATATTAGGGTCCAAAATAATCTTAATAAGAGGCATGCCAAGTGGATAGAGTTCATTGAGTCTTTTCAATATGTAATTAATTATAAGCAAGGTAAAGAGAATATTGTGGCGGATGTTTATCTAGAATATATGCATTGATGAATACCTTGACGTCTACATTGATGGGTTTCGAGAGTTTGAAGGAGTTATATTCTAATGATGATGATTTTGGAAAAGTCTTTAGAGAGTGTCAAGTAAGCTTGAATAGGTGTGTGCAAGTTGTTAAGGAGGGAAATGAAGTTAGAACTCCTAGATTTGAATTAAAGAAGGGCCACTTGTTTAGAAATGGAAAACTTTGTGTGCCTATGTCTTCATGGAGAGAGTTGTTGGTGAAAGAGGCACACAATGAAGGTTTGATGGGTTATTTTGGGGTGTCAAAAACCTTAGCTATTCTTAGTGAACATTTCTTTTGGCCTAAATGATAAGATATGTGGAAAGAATTTGTGCTAGGTGTTTGGATTGTAAGCATGCTAAATCTTATACCCAACCCCATGGCTTGTACACCCCTTTGCCTATTTCTATTGGACCTTGTCTAGATATTTCCATGAATTTTGTTGTTGGGCTCCCTAGGACTAGGAATGGTAAGGATAGAATCTTTGTTGTTGTGGATAGATTTTCAAAAACGGCTCACTTTATTGCTTGTCATAAAAGTGATGATGCATCACATGTTGCTACTTTATTTGTTCATAATATGATAAAATTGCATGGTATTCCCCAAACAATTGTTAGTGATTGAGATTCAAAATTTCTTATCCATTTTTGGAGGTATTTGTGGGGAAATTTGGGAACCAAATTGCTATTTTCTACTTCTTGTTATGCTCAAACGGATGGTCAAACGAGGTGGTTAATAGAACTTTAGGTAACATGCTTAGAGCTATGGTTAAAGGAAAGTTAACTTGTTGGGAGGATCAATTGCCATTAATTAAGTTTGCCTATAGTATAACTATTCATAGATCTATTTGGTATAACCCCTTTTGAGTATGTGTATGACTTTAATTCTTTGACTCCATTAGATTTAAAACCTTTACCCAAAGATGTTATTGTGAGTGTAGATGCAAAATCTAAGGAAAAATCTATGAAGAACATCCATGAGAAAGTAAGATTACAAATTGAGAAGGCTAGCAATGATGCAACCAAAAGAGCCATCAAAGGACGAAAAAAAGTCACCTTTGTACCCGGTGATTGGGTATGGGTTCACTTTAGAAAGGAGAGATTTTCAAGTAAAAGGAAGAACAAGCTTATGCCAAGAGGAGATGGAACTTTTCAAGTGATTGATAAGATTGGAGATAATGCTTACAAAGTGGACTTACCAAGTGAGTATTTGATTCATAATGTTTTCAATGTTAGTGATTTATGATCTCTTTTTGATGTAGGATTGGCGAATTCGAGGACGAATTCTTTCGAAGAAGAGGAGAGTGATGTACATTAAAGTGACGCTACTTTAAGAAGGTTTTGATACAAGAAAGACAAGGAACATACGAAAACATAATCCAAAAGTAGTCCACTAGTTCAAGAGCCGAGGACCCTTTTGAAGACCACTCTCGGATTCGACAAATACAACAAGAATACAAGAAACAAGGGCGTATTTGACAACAAATCATCAACCACAAACTAAAAAAGATATTAACAAGATAACAAGATGAAGAACATAATGAGAAATAACACAATGGAAACAACAAACATGTTTTTGACTAGAACAACAACAAAGAGTATAAGAAATGTAAAGATAGGTTGTGAGACATATATTATTACAAGACCTAAGAACTAGGGTGTGTATTAAACACCTAAACCCTTAGAAACAAATAATAAGAACACCTACACTCTTCGTGGATACAAGAGGGACCTCAATCCTTCAAGCACCCAATGTTCCAAGCCATGAATCCAACACGAGTAATTCTACACTCAAGTTGAAACCTAGTTTCGATTTTGCCTCAAAGGAGAGAGGACTTGGTGTTTCAAAAGTCATACAATACTTACTAATATCATGAATAATATAAGACTAAATGACCTAAAATTTTCTATTTATAGTAGGTTACAAAAATAGTGTGAAATGTCCAAAAGGCCCCTTAGTTAAATCCTTCACTTTGGGCACCCTTGGAGTGTAGTTTGTGGACTGTTTTGGAGCCTATTTAGGCCTTCCTTTTCACTTCACTTTTACGCTCTAAGTCTCAGGTTCAATACATCTCACATACGTCCATCCTCGTGGTCGTACTTGTATTATTCTCCCCTTCTTGAAAAGGATTCAACCTCGAATTTGTACCTTGCAAAATCAAGAGAAGACAAACTGTCATGACCCAAACTAGGGTCTGACCGTGACAGACATCCCAAACCATGAAGGCCTGGGATGCCCTTCTCTATCTGGTATTCATGCACAACATTCATGTAATAAAAGAAGATGCGAAAACATAATCTGCTATGGAAACATAGTCAATTATAAATTCAACATAAGTATGAAAGCTATAGATCAACTACATCTAAATAACATCTGACTCAGTCTGCAAAATCTCTACTACATGAAAATCTGACAACTATTTGAAATCTGGGACAAGGCCCCCAGTAGACCAAAACTAAAATAAGTGACATAATCTGAAAAGACAGGCCTTCTCACCAAATGAACATTGCAACTCTGTTTGATAATAATCTACTGCTTTTCTAGACCCCTAGAAGGAGCCTCGAACCTGGAGGGAGGAGGGGGGGGTTTATACAGATGTAATGGTATGCAAAGTAATCCAAAATAAAATTTGTATATATACATAAAATAGTTGGAGAGCAATTCGTCAAAATGTCATACGTGAAATAATTCTAAAACACATGGGCACCTTTCTGAAAAGTCATAAATTATTCTTGACAATGCAGTTTCTGATCTTCGTGTTAATTTTGAGTTAGGTAGCACTCCCCTACAATTCTGATATTCAATGGGCGATATGGAATCCGCCATTAACTTGGCGGGGAAGCCCCCTATAACACCCCGTATTTTTGGGATAGATTCAAGACTGTCGTCCTTATGCGTATAGACCCGAACTAGATGATTCCTTGTTAATATATATGTGGTGATCAATCCTATAGTGTAAGAATACCTTTGAATATGAATTTATTTCACAAAAATCCCCAAACTCTAAGACAAGATGAAAACATTTCTACCGAATAAGTTTTAGTGGATGTTTAAACTTGGGTCAACTTCCATCGACTATAACTCCTAGTATATGATGAATTAGAGGGCTTATTATATATCAAATGAAAGTTCTTTGAATAAGATTTCTAATGATACTAATTTCACCTAAATCCGATATTTGAGTGAAAAGTTATGGCTATTTTAGTGACTGAGACAGTAGCAGCATGCAATAAGCATGCGACGCACGCCCTATCGCACGCTCCAAATTTTCAGCTACTATTTCTGCATTTTTAAGGGTAAAATAGGTATTTTCAGCCCCCTCTTCTTCAGCTTAAACATGGGTTTTTAATCCCAAATGACCTCATTATTGATATTTTCATCAAATTACTCCAAGAACACTCTTTAGGGTTTCAAACTAAAAATCCAAGTAGTTCAAGATTCAACTGTGGGTTTTCAAAACAAATTGAAGAATTGGAATCCCCACAACATAGGCTTCAAGAAGCACCCATCGCTTTCTGAAATAGAGGTACGTGGGGTTGTCCTAAATTTCATGGGCCTGTTTTCAAAAAGGAATTTACGCAAGACTTTAAATTTATACAAATATATATATGTTTTACAGATGGGGGTTTTCAATTGATACAAATAGCATGTTTTGATATATGATTTTGAAAGAATTATTGAGATATCATGGAGTTGTTTGTTTGAATGTATTTTAATGGTTAAATTATGAACATGTGACCTGAAATTTCAAAAGGATGTGATGTACATGAGTTGTGAATTTCCTAAATTCCCCATGATATTGTTTATACCCCATATTATACTTGTGTTAAACCATTGAGAGCATGAATTTTGCAATTGATCTGACATTACTCATAAGTGATTATACTTCTTAAATGATTGCATGTTGAGAACCATGGTGTGTGTGTTTTTAATGGTGTGAAAGTCATACATATGTGCATGTTGTAAATGGTATGAGAAGTTGATGTGATATTGATTACTTGCAAGTCGGGTATGACGATACCCTACATAATATGAGATGTGATTGAATTAAAAAAAGTTTGAATGTATTGATTTTACATGAGATAGGTAGATGTCCGAAGAAGGCATTTGAGTGAAAGGGCTCATCGCTGGAAACCGTGTTTGCCGACTTGGGAACATGGTACCCTACTGTGTGATCTTATGTACCTGACATTATATGTCATCCCAAAGTAGGACTATGGTTAGAAGCCCTGCTTTGTGATCTTGTGCACTACCATACATGATTGGGTCGAGACACTCTGTTGTGTGATCTTGTGTGTCTTTCCCTCACGTATACTTGTTTTCAGCGGCAACCGAGATTTGACAGTTGGTGAAAATGTGAAATTATAGGGTGTACCACCTAGCTCAGTAATGTTGCATTGTTGTTGAAAAACCATTATACTATGCCCATGTGTTTTCGAACCATTTTTCAAAAAAGTGTTTTATAGCAGCTCTCATCTATGTTACATAAAAATTCTATTTTTATTTTTGGATTACTCTGCTACCAGTACATATGTATTGACCCCCCTCCTCCCTCCAAGTTTTGACGCTCAGTCAAGGGCTTCAGAAAACCAGTAGATTTTCAGACAGATTTGCAGAGACAAGTGGTGAGCCTTCTATATTTCGGAAGGCCTGATGTCTGGCAGTTTATTTATCATTTAATAGTTTTGGGTCTACTGGGGGACTTGTCCCAGTTTTCAGATAGTTGTTTGTTTCAGTCATGTAGTAGGGATTTCGCAGACAATTTTCAGATGTCGATGGATATTGCGGGACATTATTTCCCATTATTGATTTCATTAGACTCATGACCATGTTTCCGTAGTATTGTTATCTTCCGTATTTCTTTTATCATATGAATTAGGTGCATGATTACCAGATAGATAGGGGTGTTTCAGGCCTTCATGGTTCGGAATGCTCGTCACGGCCAAGACCCCAGTTTGGGTCGTGACACCCCCAACCCGAGTGTGCCACAAGGGTTGGAGTTTCTGATTCTGATACACCACATGACACTAGGCCAGTGTAATATAATATACCCGGATTGGCAAATCACAATTTTGGGCAATAAGTTTTCTGAACTCATGCCTTCTTCAGGGAACCACCTAAGCTCTTTTAATGCCCAAATTTTATCATGCTCTGAATTATGCATTATTCTAGTTTTCAACATCTGAAAATTCTGACTTTAAATATGCATTCTATTCTGTTCTGAATTACCATGGCATAATCTGAATTGGTGTCGTCACACCAAGACTTGCAAGTCCTATTTCGGAGCCATATTTCATCATGCATAATTCTTTCATTAAAACATAGTTCAGACCACCCAAACATGAAAACAGTATAAGAGATTTCATGTTCCGAAAGCATAAGTCAAAACTATGCAAGAACTCTTCATACATAAAGTGGTCATGTGCTTTTGGCAAAATCCATGCACTCTTTCATTATATGTATTTTCAACATTTTTCAATACAAACAACCCTCTCTTTGGAATTCAAGATTCACGACTGAATCATTCATAAATTAAGATACTTCGTAACATGCTTTTCAAGATGCATTTCAAAAACACCATATCATATGATAAGTAAGGAAAATCATAACAAGAGAGGGATTTTCACATGAATCATGCTCTCAATTCAATCATCAACATTAAAACATGTACATATATACATATATCAATTCAAATCAATTTGGGGAAGGCCTAAAGACCAAAACAATACCATGAAAGCTTCTAAAACATGATTATATATATACATATATCAATTCAAATCAATTTGGGGAAGGCCTAAAGACCAAAACAATACCATGGAAACTTCTAAAACATGATTGTATTCACAAATCCGAAACCCTTTTCTTAAAAATATGATTTCTATGCCCATGAGATTTTAGGAAAACCCCGTGTACCTTAATTTCGGAAGATAATAGGTAATTTTTGAAGCTTACGGATTGGGGATTTCAAATCTTCAATCGCTGCTTTTGAAAACCCACGGTTGAATCTTGAGTTATTTGAGTTTCTAGTTTGAAACCCTAATGGAGTTTCTTGATGAATTTTGGAGAAAGTGTATGTATTTAGGTGTATTTGAGATTAAATCCCATGTTTGGATGGGTTTGGGCCCATGGGAAATGTCTAATTTGACCTTGGAATTTAAAATTCGGGACTGGAATGCCGTAAAAGACTTCAACGCGATGCGCTAGAAATCACGGTGAGCTACTGGAATAGACAATTGTCAATTTAAGGCTCATCGCGACATGGTGGCCAGTCAATCGGGAACGCTGACACTAAAAATGCTCTAACTTCTTCACCGAGTGTCCATTTTAGGCGAATTTGGTATCGATGGAAAGCTATTTTGAAGATATTTCATTTGTTATATAGTAGGACACCTAGTTCTTTATATACAAGGAGATATGGTTGATTGAAGTTGACTCAAGTTTCGACGCTCACTAAAACTCGAACGATAGGGAAGCTTTCAACTTGTCCTTGAGTTAGGGGACCTTTATGATCTCAATTCATGCTCAAATAGGTTGCTACACTACATACTTGATTAACATGGAAAATTTACATAGGATTTATGGTTTTTGGATTATCTACGCATAGAAATGATGATTTTCATTCTAGCCCGAAACATGGGGCATTACAATATCTCCTCCTTAGGATCATTCGTCCCTGAATGATGGGTAGGAACGTTGAAGCTTAAAGGTATGGAATAACATGGACCTGATGTGTCTTCTAATAAAGGATATAACTGATTTGAAACATTTAAACTTCTATCATGAAACTGAATTCTGAGCTGACTTGACTTCACTTACTTCAAGGGGCTGATTCATGCTGAGAGTTTAAGATTCCCTTAAAATGTTCATGATCAAATCATACATACTGAATTGAGAATTGATAACTTATGCAAGTACAAATCATGAGGAAGCATGTCTAAGATCGCACCACGTTACTAAACTATCTGAGCTAAAATACTTGGAAACATTTGAAATTATGCTCTGCATTCTTATGAACCGAGTCATGACTAAGTAGCTTAATCTGAAACATGATGCTTTGACTAATCTGAATTCACAACTTAAATGGATGAAATAGATTATCTCTTGGGATGGTCATACGCTTGAGACTTCGGATAGTAGGACTGGGTGAAAAGGTGGAAAACCACAGTAACTTGTCTATCTGACTGTTAAAATGAATTACTGGCTATACAGACTGAATTATGCTGGACCCTTATACTTAACTGGAGTATCTCATTCAACACTCTTTCTAAAGAAGTCATAGTAGCGTTAGGGAGCAAAGAATCTTGGGCACTGGTTACACAAGACATCCAACTAAGGAATCACAATAATGACACTACCCTATAGCATGGAATATAGATATATAACTTATAAACTAGGATAAAACTACTAGGCCTTAGGCAATGCAACTTCTTATTTTCAAGCTGAGCGCACTTCTCGAATACTCCCTTAACTATATTATTCCCTTTAAATACCATACTCATTGATTTAAATTGTAATCCTCATATGGGCATTGATAAATCTTTCTACTAATGCCTAAAGTAACATAAGTCCTCTCACCATGATCAAGCCTAACTTCAAATCACAAAATACAACATGCCACACCACGATAATAGTCTAAACCATATGATTCAATCTTCTATATCCTCTTTAGAGATCACACCCTAAGCATAACGTGCCTTACTACTTCAATGACTAACTCTGATCTCTTACTATGGATTCACTAGCACATATTACGTTCCTCCACTTAAATCTCAACACGTCATTCCATCCTATCTTTATAACCACATATAAACTTCAAGGAAAACACCCATAAGGACATACTTCACATATTCTCTAATCCACCATCAACATAACTCCCACGCGCTACCCCAAGAACATACACACACAAATTTCCACTAACCATCACATATATCAAAGACTTGGCCCCAGATCTTACTTCACACTTATGGCCTTATCTAAAACAAGCATACTATGATCTTTCATTAACAAGAAATATTTACTCATCACCACTATCATCACATAAGGAGGAGTCACTAAAAGGTTAGAACATAAGACCTTGAAACATGGGAGGATATTATATGAGACTTGATACTTAACCGAGGCTAAAGGAATAGCAAATCAACATCAGGGATTCAACAAAGTGATCTGAATTGGGGCATACATGACTATACATGACTATAAGCTAAATCTCATCTATCATAAAGAGTATAGAATGAATTATGAGAACTGAGCACACTATAAAGCGTGAGTACATGAGTCATGAGCTGCATGACCTAAATTTGAAGTTCATAACATATGAAATGTGATTCTGACTACTGAATGAATTGGAACTCCTCATTTTAGAACTAGAAGAGAACGTGATTCTCTCTCATATACCTGAACATAAACTATGATCATGGAACTAAAACGTAAAGCATGAGTAGGTATTGGGATAAATGAAAAATACTGAGATAAGAATGGGTTGAGCCTTACCCTCACTTCCTATTAACATCACTACTAGAATCTAAAAGCCTGTCTTGGTCACTTGTTTTATCATCTCCCCCTTAGCTTTAAGCTATCATCTTAAGTTTGAGAGATCCCTTAGTAGACTCTAAACTGAACTACACTCACTACACTCTGGGGCCTGGAATACGATGATGCACGTAATTAATAGAACGTAACCCAAATAACTACACCTGGAAGTGGAAAACCCACTGCTAATACCACCTTCTGAGACACACTTTATCATTCTATAGACCTAATATTCATCATATAATACTTGAACACTTACTAACTTCGAATCTTCATGAGTATTCCCATAGTTGGAGTACACACCCTATAGCGCGTTAACTCTTATTTCTATCAGTTCAACCTTCAAAAAATATTCAAACTTAGATTATAACCCTTAACATGGATATCACCAAGCCTTTGATGAACCATACTACTTCCGTCATAGCATATCAATATCGCGACTCCAACTTATATCTCTCTACCATGAAAATTCAAGATCATATCAAAAGGCTCAATACTATCAATTAGAACTCCTTAACTTGGCTATTTAGAACACCAAATACCATCTAGCAACTCAAAGATACTACTAGCCACACACAATATGTAATAGCCTTAGAAAAATCATCGCAACCTCATATCACCTTGGGCATACTTCTACATCATACATACAACATCATATTTCATTACGAATCAAACAAACTTAAGTTGTGGCATACACTGTTCAAGCCTATTAGATCACTTCCATAAGACTAATATCATTAACCAAGAAATCATCACATCCACCTTCATGGACATCAACTGTTCAAACATAATATCTAGTGCTAAATATGATTTACAACCCAACCTTACACACAATTCTCAAAAACATTCATCATTAATCTTAAGCCACTATTCTTACATCCACATTCTATATTAAATTCAAGCCTATAGTCTAACATCAATCGTTTACCACCAATGAAGAATGCAACATAATATACTAGTTCATCAAATTGGGACATTCTATCCAAATACCTCAAAAATCTACTACATACCTTCTCACAAGTAGTACTAATTTACAACTACCAACAAAAAGAAGGTCAAGGGGGGTAAATTCACATAATAGATATGGTCAACCTTAATCATATATCATAACCCCATACAATCTTATCTACTTATACGGTTTTCTCATATCACACCTACTTACCCAAGCGTACATTTAGACTGCTTTCAAATTCTACAAACAACCATGAGTCTATAATTCTAACTTACTGGCTAATCTAGCTATTTTCATACTTCAAGCAAAGAATAATTCACCTTGACTAATAACTCCTTCTTTACCTTCTACTAAACTAACACACAAGGACGTATCACTTCATTACCAACTCAATCTCATGCAAAAAGATTCGGCTATATATATATTCAATAAAATGCCCTTACCACCTTTCTTCCCATTTTGCCTCTAAACCCCGAGTTCCAAACAACACGAGAACAACAAGATGAACAACAAGTTTCTAGTGAATCGAAATAGGTCTCCCACGGCTTCACTAGACTTTGATTTTTGTGTTTTGAACAAGAAAATGAAATGAATAACAAAGCAACTCTGCTAGTGAATCGAAAGAGCCCCACACGGCTTCACTAGACTTTGATTTTTCAAAAACACCATGATAACAAGATTACATATTAAAAGAGATAGAAAATTGAAACACAATATTCAATGATCTAAGAATACACATCTTACTCTGTATAAATAAAAATCTGAGATGATCTAAGAATACACATCTTACTCTACATAAATAAAAATCTGAGTCAAACACTTCTCCCACAGACTACCATACAATCAACACATGGTACTAGCTACCACATTAGTCTATCACTATAAAGTAGTAAATCATCCTTAAATATCAGTTATTCAACTAAAATATTTATTTACGCACGTCACCCCCACTCTAACTTCTAACTCTGTGACTTCACATCACCAACTTCGTGGTCCAACATCACTACCAATAAGTCATGACACCAACACTTAACTTATACTACTACTTAGGTGGAAATACTGTTCCAACATTCTGCTACACATCGTTCCCACTTAAGCATGACATTTGCAATACTAATTCTGAAAAAAAAAATAGAATACTCTTAATACAGTAGGACAAAAAGCATGATTTCATCGGAATCAAAGTTCACACTAAAATCAATACACTCTGAGGCACTAACGGACTCTTCTCAAGTCCTTGCACAAATTTTAAAGTCTTATGTAGCTCAACCAGAAAGGACCATGTCATTTAGACTGTAAACTTCTGCACTTGAATCACCCCAATAATGAGACATATCTAAGCACATCAGAGTAAGTAAATAATTGGGATAGCTTTACTTTCATATGGGCGACACCATAGCACGAATTAGAGTACGGAAGAGGAACATTCTGGATCAATAGCACAAACTAGAACATGAAGATAGGGAAATATTCCTAAACGCCTAGTAGCCTCCTGCTTATAAGTGTGGCACGCTACACACCCATAAATAAGACTCTACTCGATGCAATTTCGCAGACACCCTGGGACCATGAACCGTGCTCTGATACCAAGTTTGTCATGACCTGAATTAGGGCCTGACCGTGACGGACATCCCGAACCATGAAGGCCCTTGACTCCCTTCTCTATCTGGTAATCATGCACAACATTAATATAATAAAAGAAGATGCGGAAACATAATCTGCTACGGAAACATGGTCAATTCTGAATTCAACATAAGTATGGAAGCTGTAGATCAACTAAATCTAAATAACATCTGACTCAATCTGCAAAATCTCTACTACATGAAAATCTGACAACTGTCTGAAATCAGGGACAAGGCCCCCAGTAGACAAAACTAAAATAAGTGACATAATCTGAAAAGACAAGCCTTATGGAATAAAGAAGGCTCACCAACTGAACACTGTAACTCTGTCTGATAACAATCTACTGCTTTTCTGAACCCCTAGACTAAGCCTCAAAACCTGGAGGGAGGAGGGGGGGTCAATACAGATGTACTGGTACGTAAAGTAATTCAAAATAAAATGTGTATATATACATAAAATAGTTGGAGAATAATTTGTCAAAATGTCATACATGAAATAGTTCTAAAATGCATAGGCACCTTTCTGAAAAGTCATAAATCATTCTTGACAATGCAGTTTTTGATCTTTATATTAATTCTGAGTTAGGTGGCACACCCCTATAATTCTGATATTCCACGGGCGATATGGAATCCGTCATTAACTTGGCGGGGAAGCCCCCAACCCGAGTGTGCCGCAAGGGTTGGAGTTTTTGATTCTGATACGCCACACGACACTAGGCCAGAGTAATATAATATACCCGAATCGACAAATCACGGTTTTGGGCAATGAGTTGTCTAAACTCATGCCTTCTTTGGGGAACCACCTAATCTCTCTTTGTGCCCAAATTTTATCCTGTTCTGAATCATGCATTATTCTAGTTTTCAACTTCTGAAAATTCTGACTTTAAACATGCATTCTATTCTGTTCTTAATTACCATGGCATAATCTGAATTGTCGTCACACCAGGACTTGCAAGTCCTATTTCAAATCCATATTTCATCATGCATAATTCTTTCATTAAAACATAGTTCAGACCACCCAAATATGCAAACAGTAGAAGAGATTTCATGTTCTGAAAGCATAAGTCAAAACTATGCAAGAACTCTTCAAACATAAGGTGGTCATGTGTTTTTGGCAAAATCCATGCACTCTTTCATTATATGTATTTTCAACATTTTTCAATACAAACAACCCTCTCTTTGGAATTCAAGATTCATAACTGAATCATTCATAAATTAAGATACTTCGTAACATGCTTTTCAAGATGCATTTCAAAATCAATCCATATCATATGATAAGTAAGGAAAATCATAACAAGAGAGGGATATTCACATGAATCATGCTCTCAATTCAATCATCAACATTAAAACATGTACATATATACATATATCAATTCAAATCAATTTGGGGAAGGCCTAAAGACCAAAACAATACCATGGAAACTTCTAAAACATATTGTATTCACAAATCCAAAACCCTTTTCTTAAAAATATGATTTCTATACCCATGAGATTTTAGGAAAACCCCACGTACCTTAATTTCGGAAGATAATAGGTAATTCTTGAAGCTTACGGATTGGGGATTCCAACTCTTCAATCGATTTTGAAAACCCACAGTTGAATCTTGAGTTATTTGGGTTTCTAGTTTGAAACCCTAATGGAGTTTCTTGATAAATTTTGGTGAAAGTGTATGTATTTAGGTGTATTTGGGATTAAATCCCGTGTTTGGATGGGTTTGAGGCCATGGGAAATGTCTAATTTGATCTTGGAATTTAAAATCCGGGACTGAAACGCCGTAAAAGACTTCAACGTGATGCGCTGGAAATTAAGGTGAGCTACTGGAATAGACAATTGTCAATTTAAGGCTCATCGCGATGCGGTGGCCAGTCAATCGGGAACGCTGACACTAAAAATGCTCTAACTTCTTCATCGAGTGTCCGTTTTAGGCGAATTTGGTATCGATGGAAAGATATTTCGAAGATATTTTAATTGATATATAGTAGAACACCTAGTTAGTTATATCCAAGGAGATATGGTCGATTGAAGTTGACTCAAGTTTTGACGCTCACTAAAACTCGAACGATAGGAAAGCTTTCAACTTGTCCTTGTGTTAGGGGACCTTTATGATCTCAATTAATGCTCAAATAGGTTACCACACTACATACTTGATTAACATGGAAAATTTGCATAGGATTTATGGCTTTTGGATCATCTACGCATAGAAATGATGGTTTTTATTCTAGTGCGAAACACGGGGCATTACACAAACAAGCACACATCCTCATGACAAGAGGTGTTAGGGTTAGAAAAAATAACATATCAACATGTCATGCCGAGGTGGAATAAACTTAAAGTACATCCGCGGGTCCTTGGTTTTAAGCATGAAAAGATTAATACAAATGTGACAAAGGAAGTGGATCAAATAATGTCACACCCCTTTTTCTCTCAAGGGAATCGAGGTCGAAGGGTTTTTCCAATTAAAGTGACGGTATTGAATAGGGATTAATTTTTATTATTTTTAGAGTCGACACTTGGAATTGAGTTATGGTATTACAAGTCACCTTATTGAATCCCTAATCAAAAGGAAATGACTCTTTATTATGGTCTGCAAAAACAGAAGACTGTGTAAGGAATTCTGTTGATCGAGGGGAAGGTGTAAGGCACCCCTCGAATCCCATGGTTCTAGCATGGTCGCTTTAATTGACTTACCTTGATTTAATCTACTTTGATAAATTATGTTAAAGCCTAAAATCGCTCATTTTATTATTTAAAACTTGTCTATTATTTCATATTAAATAAATCAGTGAAAGTTTAAAAATATTTGTCAAGTTACTTTTAGAAAAATATTTGTCAATGTGCATTATTGCATCCTTGAATTTTAAATATCTCAGAAAGATGCGTACGCTGCATTCTTAAATGAGACAAACATTTTAAGTGCGACTAAATTTCCCTAGCGTTAAAACATTGATTTATCTTTTGTAAAATTGTAACAATTTTATTTGTTTGAAATACTACTTAATCTAATAACATTCAAAAATAATATTCAATTAAAACTATTAATTAATTTAATAAATAATTATTAAGCTTCATGAAAGAATAAAAATAATAAACTTCTAAAGTCAAAAACACACTTTATAACTTCAAAAATCAAAATAATGAAGATTTTTCTCTTTTTATTTTTATTTCATTCTTTGTTATTTTCTATCTACTACTTTTACTATCTTAACTAGTAAGGGATATGATATTTAACAAATTCATTTTTTCTTTTCCATATTAAAGTTACACATGAGACAAATATAATAAAAATAATCAACAACACAAATAAAACTAGTGTTTTCAAAGAGCTTTGCCGGAGAATGGAGAAACTCCGGCCAGATCTGGCGCTGGAGAGGGAGGAAGGGAGGCGGCAGCGAGGTTGATTTATAGGAGCAGCGCGCGTGGTGGCCAACGTTGGTTGGGCTTCACCGGTGATGGTAGTTCCGGCCAGATCCGGGAACGGGAAATGGAGGGATGGCGGAGAGACGCTGGAAAAAAGGGTGATTTTCGACGAGATTTGCGATGGGAAGGGAGAAAAAGGGAACAGCGGTGCGGGGGAAGGGGAAGAAAAGGGATGGTCGGCGCCTAGATTCACCGGAGAAATCAAAGCAACAACAGTGGCTGGTTACCGACGATAAATCGCCAAAAAAAAAGTTTTTAATCTCCTTGTTTTTATTATTGGCTTTCTCATTTTTTATTTTTTCGTCTGTCTCGATCTTGGTCTCACTTCCCTTTTGATTTTTTTTTACTCTTTTTGGTATGTACTGGTATGCGTGTGGCACTGTGTATATGTGAAAATCTATGAATATGTGTGTATACTGGTTTAAACAAACTATTTAAACTATTTAAACAAACTTCATTCATATTTTGGTTTCTAATTGAATTTTATACAACAAATAATGTAAGATTAAAGAGGAACCTGTAAGGAATATAATTGAATAATACAACAAGAAATTTTCTCCAGAAACTTCGAACGGAATCCTAATTCACTGATACTCTTTTCTCTCTTTGGATTGATGATTTTCTCTCTATTTTTTTATCTGGTTTTTTAATGATGTAGATGTAGTAGAATCTCTCCAAAAAAAAAGGGGGGGGGGGGGGGGGGGTGAGAGTCTTTAAGTAGTGTATTTTTTGGTGGAACAATTACTTTTCTGGGAGGAAAAACTCATTAGCAGATAAGAAGGAAGGGTTTTAAATTTTAAATTTATATATTATTATTATATATATTTTTATTTATTTTTATGTAGAAACTAATAATAATAATAATAAATATAATAATAATAATAAGTAAATAAAATAAAATAAATTAAATAATAACAATAATAGAAAAATAAATATAATAATAATAAATCAATTAATTTTATATTTAAAAAATATAATAATAATAATAATTTATAAATATACAAATATAAATATAATAAAATAGTATTAAAACTACTAATTTATTTATTAAAAATTTACAAAAGAAAAATATTTTTTAATTTTTGTTTAATTAATTTTTATTTAAATTAGAATAAAAATAAAAATAAAATATCTTAAAGTTAACTTTATTTAATTATTTATTTTTTAACTAAAAATTATTAAAAATAAAATAATAATCAAAATAAATTTTATTAAATATAAATGTTTAATATCGATAAACAAGTTAAAAATTTAGGGAGGATAAAAAATCACGTGTCTACATTTTTGCCCCTCTTTGTGTGGAATCTCGAAGAGTTTTCATACAAAGAAGTAGACAAAATATGATTTTTGATCCTCCAATTATTTGAAAAGTAAAAATAAGAATAAAAATAAAAGGAGAAATGTGACCGAGTCCTGGTTTTTGGACATCCTACCTATCCCAGGTTATAAGGGAATCAGGTCACGAGTAGTTCAAAGGTGATATGGAGAGAAAAGGATTTAAAAGTCGAATGAGATTCCATTGAGTTTTCAGTTAACGACTTCCACCTTTTACATTCAAATGACTAACAAAAATAAAAAATGAAATGAAAATTGCAATCTCATGACTTAAACTTGAAAATTCACCCTATTCTTCAGGCGGGCTCCTGACTTTCAATTTCTTCACCCTATTCTTCAGGCAGGCTCCTGAACTTCCTTTTTCTTCACCCTGTTCTTCAGGCAGGCTCTTGGAGTTATAATTTCTTCACCATGTTCTTCATGCGGGCTCCTGGAGTTACTTTTTCTTCACCCTGTTCTTCAGGAGGGCTCATGGACTTACAATTTCTTCACTCTGTTCTTCAGGCGAGCTCTTGGAGTTACTTTTTCTTCACCCTGTTCTTCAGGCGGGCTCCTGGAGTTACTTTTTCTTCACCCTATTCTTCAGGCGGGCTCCTGGATTTATAATTTCTTCACCTTGTTCTTCAGGTGGGCTCCTGGAGTTACTTTTTATCACCCTGTTCTTCAGGCGGGCTCCTGGACTTACAATTTCTTCACCTTGTTCTTTAGGCGGACTCCTGGAGTTACTTTTTCTTCACCCTGTTCTTCAAGCGGGCTCCTGGACTTACAATTTCTTCACCCTGCTCTTCAGGCGGGCTCCTGGACTTACAATTTCTTCACCCTGTTCTTTAGGCGGGCTCCTAGACTTCAATTTCTTTATCCTGTTCTTTAGGCGGGCTCCTGGAGTTACAATGTCTTCACTCTATTCTTCAGGCGGGCTCCTGAACTCAAAGTAAATAGTGAAATAGAAAATAACATCCCATTTTTCAGGAGGGCCCTGAGCATTAAAATAAATTCTCATTCTTCAGGAGGGTCCTGAGCAAAAAAGTAAATTCCCATTCTTCAGGAGGGTCCTGAGCAAAAGTAAATTTTTATTCTTTAGGAGGGTCCTATGCATAAAAATAAATTCCCATTATATAAATCTTCATTCTTCAGGAGGGTCCTGAGCATAAAAATAAATTCCCATACAACACACACATAAAAATTTGCCCCAGTTTGTACTGGGAAAATTTATGTGTCGTCAAATTTTAATGTTTTGAAAAATATAGTGACAGAATAAATCAAAGCATGGAATAGCTTTGATAAATTAATCTCCCAAAGAATAAAATTTACCATAACCGAGATCCACTATCGTATGTTGTAATCTTGATTCTTGCATTGACAGAAGTGTGAAATTGCATCCTTTATTTGAACACATTCTATCTCTGTTTCAAACAAAACAAAGAAAAATTGTGAGTTTTAAACACATGTGGTGATTGGTTTGTGGTTTTCGGCTCTTGAAGTGACCATTCTTGCACTTTTCATGTTCAACTCGTTTTCATTCCTTGATTGATTCTCATTGACTTGTCATACCTCTGACCCAAAATTCTGACTACTGGCACTCTCAACTCAAAACATATTTCTCTTGTATAATATCTCAGGATTTAACTTTCCATACACCTTTTATCCTTCCATGAGTCAAAAATTATCAAATCACAATCATTCTGAATACTTTATTATACTTCAAAATGTTGTTTTTGTGTGTTGACCCTTTGTCTTTCTTTGTACCTTTGAAGAAGTTGGTAGCAAGTTTGGAGTTCTTTCTCACTTGACCTGACGTGAGTTTGACTCAAAAACACATAAAAGACAATAAAAATTTTTGTTTGATGACAAGGACACAAAAATAAAAAATCAAAAATCAAAATAAAACAAAAAGAAAAAAAAAATAGGTATCTCTTTTTCCAAATTAACAATAAAAACTTATCTGAATGTGAAAACCAATTCTGGTGATTATGACATGCATTTCGAATTACACAACCAGATCTAATCACCAATCATTATTAACTTTCGTCCACTCATTGAGATTGAAATTTAGCCAATCTTGAACTTGTTCCTTCTGGATAACAACCCTTCTTCATCTAGTGACACCTCAAAGCCAACGAGCCAATCTCATTTTCACTTCTTTCTTGGCTTACAGTCTCCTTATGGTGCCCAACAGGGTTTTCACCAATAAGACTTTTTTTCTTCATAGAAAGTATCACCTAACATATGAAATATCATGCACCCATAACATGTTTAGCCTTGACATTCTCAAAGATTAATCTGAAGGTCTTTCTTTGGTTGTAACTTAGCTTTTCGAATTGGGTTAGAAAGAAAGGTCAGCATGAGGCTCAAAATTTACACAAAATTGGGTAAAGCATAAAATTTTTGGAATCGACTCTTTTTAGGAAATAAATTTTTGCCCAGTTTTATTTCATCCTAAGAATTTTGAATTTTCTTTTGGTTGGACCGAACCCCGGAGTAGGGCTGCCTACATATCTTGTCATAGCAAGAATCAGGTCACACGTAGCTCATGACAATCATTCTTTGCTTGATTTTGGACTTTTGATTGATTTTTCCTTATTTATTTATTTTTCGACTTTTTTTTTCAACTTTTTTTTTAACTCTTTTTTTTTTAATTTTCCAACTTTCATTTGATTCCAAAAGAGGGGTACGAAAAAATATAAAAGCTCAAAGGGGGTAAGCAAAGGTTGATATATTATTCGGATAGTAGACAAAATTCCTTCATCATTTCAATCTTTTAAAATATAAGTACAAAACATACATGATGTAATTGTACATGAATATCATACATAATATCTTTTAACTGCATCAGCATTAACCGACATTCCTTCCATTTTCCCCTCTGCATCAGTCAGGTATAACGCGCCATTAGGTAACACTTTCTTCACCATGAATGGTCCATGCCAATTAGGAGAAAATTTGCCTTTGGCTTCAATCTGATGGGGTAGGATGCATCTAAGTACTAACTGACCAACTTTAAAATGTCTTTGACACACTTTTTTGTTATATGCCCATGTCATTCTCTTCTGGTACAGTTGTCCATGACATACTGGTGTTAATATTTTTTCATCAATCAAGCTTAATTGCTCCAAATGAGTCTTGACCCATTGGTCATCATCAATTTCAACTTCTACAACTATTCGGAGAGATGGAATTTCAATCTCTACAGGTATAACTGCTTCAATTCCGTACACTAACAAGTAAGGAGTTTCACCAATTAAAGTCCGAACTGTAGTACGATAACCCAACAAAGCAAAAGGTAACTTTTCATACCACTATCGGGAACCCTGCACCATTTTACGGAGTATTTTCTTTAAGTTCTTGTTGGCAGATTCTCAGCTCCATTTGCCTTTGGATGATAAGGAGTTGAATTTCGATGCATAATCTTAAATTGCTGGCACACTTCTTGCATCAAATGGCTATTGAGATTCGCAGCATTATCCATGACAATTATCTTTGGAATGTCGAACCAACAAATGATGTTGGAGTGAGTAAAATCAACCATCACTTTCTTGGTCACTGACTTAAAAGTCGCTGCTTCCGCCCACTTTATAAAATAATCAATGGCTACTAAGATGAACCTATGTCCATTCGAAGCCTTTGGTTCAATTGGTCCAATTACGTCCATTCCCCAAGCCACAAAAGGCCATGGAGAAGTCATTGTATGCAACTCAGATGGAGGGGAATGCATCAAGTCCCCGTGTACTTGACATTCATAACATTTACAAACGAAGCTGATGGAATCTCGCTCCATGGTGAGCCAATAATAACCTGCTCAGAGTATTTTCTTTGCCAAAACATACCCACTCATGTGTGGTCCACAAATCCCAAAAATATACTTCAGTCATGATTTTTGAAGCTTCTTTAGCATCTACACACCTCAAAAGTCCCAAATCAGGAGTCCTCTTATACAAGATTCCTCCACTTAGGAAAAATCCACTAGATAAACGTCGAATGGTTCTCTTTTGATTACCATTGGCATGTACAAGATATTTCCCAGTCTGAATATATTCTTTGATATCATGGAACCACGGCTCCCCATCAAGTTCTTGCTCAACCATATTACAATATGCATGTTAATCATGAATCTGTATATGCAAAGGATCAATATAAGTTTTGTCGGGATATTGAAGCATCGAAGATAAGGTCGCCAAAGCATCAACAATCTTATTATAAGCTCTGGGTATGTGTTTGAATTTTATTGATACAAATCGTTGACAAAGATCTTGCAAACAACCTCTATATGGTAGGAGTTTCGAATCACGAGTCTCCCAATCTCCTTGGATTTGGTGGACTAATAAATCTGAATCTCCTAATATCAACAATTCTTAGACCTCCATGTCAATGGCTAATCTTAATCCCAGAATGCAAGCTTCGTATTCTACCATATTATTGGTATAGTAGAATCGAAGTTGGGTTGTTATAGGATAATATTGTCCTGATTCAGAAATAAGAACTTCTCCTATCCCCACTCCTTTTACATTAGTAGCTTCATCAAAGAACAATTTCCAGCCTGAATGGCTATCGTCAGAAACAAACTCATCAACATACAATACCTCTACATCTGGAAAATAAGTCTTCAATGGTTTATACTCCTCATCAATAGGATTTTTAGTCAAATGATCCTCTAAAGCTTGAGCTTTCATTACAGTTCATGTCGCATAGACAATATCAAACACTGTGACCAACATCTGTCACTTCGCGAGTCTGCCTGTTGGCATAGGCTTCTGAAAAATGTACTTTAAAGGATCCATATGAGATATAAGGTAAGTAGTATAAGATGATAAGTAATGTTTCAGCTGTTGGGCTACCCAAGTTAAGGTGCAACACGTCTTCTCAAGAAGAGTGTACTTAGCCTCGTAAGTGGTAAACTTTTTGCTAAGGTAGTATATGGCCTATTATTTTCTGCCTGTAACATCATGTTGACCCAATACACAACCAAAAGAATTTTCTAACACAGGCATGTACAATATCAAGGGTCTTCCTGGCTCTGGAGGAACCAAAATAGGCGAATTCGACAAGTATCTCTTAATTCTGTCAAATGTCTCTTGACATTCTTTAGTCCATTCAACTTTAGCATTCTTTTTCAACAACTTGAATATTGGCTCGCAGGTTGTCGTAAGCTGAGCAATGAATCTACTAATATAATTCAACCTTCCAATTAAGCTCATCATCTCCGTTTTATTTTTTGGTGGAGGCAAATCTTGAATAGCTTTTATTTTTGAAGAATCTAACTCAATGGCACGTCGACTGACTATGAAGCCCAAGAGTTTTCCTGACGGAACTCCAAATACACATTTCACTAGGTTAAGTTTGAGATCATATCTTCGAAGCCTTTCAAAGAATTTTCTGAGATCTTTGACATGGTCAGACTGCTCTCTTGACTTAATGATCACGTCATCCATATAAACTTCAATCTCTTTGTTCATCATATCATGAAACATTGTGGTCATTGTCCTCATGTAAGTTGCCCCAGCATTCTTTAGTCCGAAAGGTATAACTCAATAATAATATGTCCTCCATGGCGTAATAAATGATGTATTTTCTGCATCTTCTAAATCCATAATGATCTAATGATACCCCGCATAACAATCCACAAAAGAAGCAAGCTCATGTTTGGCACAATTGTCCAAAAAAATATGAATATTTGGAAGTGGAAAATTATCTTTTGGACTCACTTTATTTAGATCACAATAATCAACACACATCCGAACTTTGTCGTCCTTCTTTGGAACTGGGACAATATTTGCTAACCAAGTAGGATATTGGGCCACTCAAATGACTTTAGCCTCAAGTTTCTTCGTGATTTCCCCTTTGATTTTTACACTCATGTCGTTTTTAAGCTTCCTTAATTTTTGCTTGACAGGAGGGAAAGCAGAATCAATTGGCAACTTGTGAACTACCAAATCAGTGCTCAAACCGCGCATATCATCGTAAGACCATGCAAAGATATCTTTATACCCAAGAAAAGCTTCAATTATAACTTTGTTATGGTTGAGCACGTATACTTATCTTAGTCTCCCTAATATTTTTGAGATCTCCTAAATTGATCGCTTCAGTTTCCTCCAAATTGGGGGTTGACTTGTTCTCAAACTGTTTGAAATCTTTGCTTATATCCTCAAATGCTTCTTCTTCATCATATTCAACTTCTTTATTTATTATTTCATAATTATATTGGGTTTTTAAATCTGGTTGATAATTTTTCATGCATGTCATATCATTAGAATCAACATAAAAAGAACAATATGATAGAAAATAAATAAATAAATATCAGACTCAAAATAAAATAAAGGGAGACTTCACTTTATTAAAAAAATAAAAATAGAAAGAGTTTTAACCTACAATACCAGGTTAAAGATCTGAATTACAATCCTAAAATTATTCAAATTATAGAAAGAAAAACAAGCTACCAAGACTGAAAGAAAAAACAAACTACCAAGACTCCTTCATAGTAGGGAGAAGAGTGGTCTCCCAATTGTTAAGCTGGACATCAGGGCCGATAAACTGCACATCTGTATTACTGGTACCTTCCCCAATTTCAACCATATCAGCTTCAATGAACATATTCTGGAAAAGGCCAATCAACTCTGTATTATCATTATTCACTGACTCTACAGCAGGTAACATAGAAGACCCAGCAACGTTGACTTTGATGAAGGATTCATGAAGTGGCGGTATCGGCTTGGTAAGTGTCCATGACTCTTTCTTATGCTTTTTAGCCTTCTTTATATCTTCAGCAGTGGGCACGTATCCCAAACCAAAAGTACCAAGGTTCTCATGGAGGTTTACTGGATGACCCTACTTTGTAAAAACATCCCTAAACCTTTTCCTGGTTCGAAACAATACTTCAACATTTCATTCACTACCATAATAGATGCAGAGGACAATTATGGTCTTATGATGAGATTCCTCTCGAAGATATGCTCAACAGCCACTACCTCAGAAGCATGATGAATTAACACTCTATCTGCAGTATCTTCTTCAATGGAGAAAATGGAGTAGTCTTTATACATGGATAAGTCTCCTTCACCATGAACAACTATTTCTCGCCTGTCGTGTTCAAATTTGATCATTTGATGCAATGTTGATGTGACTGCTTTAGCTCTATAAATCCATGGCCTTCCCAATAACATATTATATGAAGCATCAATATTCACCACTTGGAAATCCAAAGCAAAATCCACAGGCCCGATTGTCAGTATGAACTCTATTTCACCAATGGCATCAATTTTTGATCCATCAAAACATTTGACGCATACATTATTAGGTTGGATCCTTTCCACATTAACATTCAACTTTTGAAAAGTAGACATAGGACAAATATTAGCGTTGATCCTCTATCAATCAACACTCGAGTGACAATGGAATGCTCACATTTCACAGTAATGTAGAGATCTTTATTATATCCAGTACCTTCCACGGGTAATTCATCGTCTGAGAAAGTAATCTTATTTGCTTCAAAGATCTTTCCAACAACCTTTTCGAGCTGATTCACTCTAATCTCATTGGGAACACATGTTTTATTAAAAATCTTCATTATAGCCTTACGGTGTTCCTCTGAATGTATTAATAAAGACAACAAGGAAATCTGTTCTGGTGTCTTCTTCAATTGTTCTACGACAGAATATTCTGGCAATTTCATTTTCTTTAAGAATTCTTCAGGTTCTTCATCAGTAACAGGCTTCTTGACCATCATTCGTTCTTCATTGCCTTGTTTATTCTTCCTTAACTCTACTGGGGCATAACATCTCCCAGATCGAGTTAATCCACCTACTTTATCGATATCTTCAATTACTTTTTCCCTTATGTATCACCTTAATGCGATCATAATTCCAAAGAACTACCTTAGTATTAACCATAGGCAACTTTGATACTGGTTTAATAACAATGGGAGCTATAGGAGCTCCTTTTATGATTAAGAGAGGCTTAGGGGATCTTCCAGGAACAATGAGTTTCGGCTTTACTTGACTTGACCCAACATTTTTTGAGATCTCTTTCTCCATCACCAAGGGAACATTCGATGATTTGGGTTTTGTTATCACCACCTTTTCTTTTGCAGGTTTTTCTTTTGTCAAATCTACAGCATTTGCCAATTTTTCTGAACTAGTTTTGATTTTAATGATCGGCTTGAAGGATATTATAGTATCTTTACCACTGGGTATCACTTCGAGCGTGTTTGCTTCATTATGATCTGGCAGCGGATTTTGATTAACATTTGGAGCATCTGGACTTTGTACTATGATCTATTGGGTGTCAATCAGCCCTTGAATAGCTCTTTTCAGATACCACTATTTCTCTGTGTCGTGCCCTGGGGTATCAGAACAGTATTCACATCTTCTAGAATAGTCTAAGTTCTTCGAAGGAGGATTCGGGATTCTTCTCTCAATTGGGTTTAGAACATTCATTTTCCTCAGCCTATGAAATAAACTGGTGTAAGATATTCCAATAGGAGTGAAATTATCTTTGCCCATGTTATCCCTTTTATAGTCTGCTCTAGGTCGGAAATTAGACCTAGGAGGGCCTCTTTGAATTTTCGGGATCGGTGGATGATTTTGGATGGCTGGTCCACGCTATTGCGGGTAAGAAAGAGCCCGAGCATATGATTGTGCATTGTAAATAGGATATTGGGGGGATGGAACGAAATATAATGGATTTTATACATATGGTTGACGTGAACCTCTCCAATTTTGTCGTGGACATGGTACGACAGTTGCTACATCGTCTTTTCCTTTCTTTCCCCCAAAACTTCCTGCACCACTTTGAATTGCCTGTGTTGTTGCTTTTAAAGCGGCCTGGCTGATAATCTTTCCCAACTTTATTCCATTCTCTACTATCTCTCCAACTTTAATAACTTCAGCAAATGTGCTTCCAATAGTCGAAAGTAAGTGATGGAAATAATCGAGTTCTTGAGCTTGCAAAAAGATATCAATCATTTCAGATTCCTTTATCGATGGCCTGATTCTTGAAGCCTGCTTTCTCCATCTGATAGCATATTCTCGAAAACTTTCAGTCATCTTTTTTCTCATGTTAGCAAGCGTAATGTGATCTGGCACTATCCCAATGTTATATTGAAATTGCTGAATGAAATCTCGAGCCATGTGTCAGAGGCTATTCCTGTCAGGCTTTCTCTAAAGTAAGCCATCCTCTTCTTTTCCTCCTACTCCCCTTAATTGGTTGCAGAACTTTTTCAAGTGAGCAACAGGATCGCCATGACCTTCGTATTTGTCAAACTTTGGCATTTTGAACCCTAGCGGCAAATGGACGTCAGAAAACATACATAAATCTTTGTATGAAATGCTTTTTGGTCCACCTAATCCTTGCATATTTCTCATACTCTGCTCCAAGCTTCTTACTTTCCTAGCCATCTCCTCTTGTTCTTCATTATTAACAATCTTCTCAATTACGATAGGAGAATCGTGTTGATAAGCATGATAATGTGGATTTTGGGATTTGAAAGTTATTTCAGTAGGATACAATAGATCATGACTTGGTTCCCCCATATTCTTCGGTATTGTCGGTTGAGTGCCTGTAGTAGCTGGTGCTATAGAAGTAAAAAGAGGATTATTTGTGACAGCCAGATTTGGTGGTCGCATTGTAGAAGTACCAGCAATACTAGGCATATTAGCAAATGGGCCGAATCCTGGTGGGTAAAATGGATCACTAGTTTGAGTTGGAGCAGGATTTAGATCATTTGAAGTAGAAATTCCAGGGATTGAAGAAGGCGGGCTTGTCCATTCAACCAAGCTTGGTACATCTCTGCCATCTGTTGTTTCAATAACTTAAGTTCTTCCATTGATGCTACTTCCTGCGAAATCAACTGATTTTGATCTTCTTCACCGTCAGACCCTATACCTTCTCTGCTGTTCATTTTTCTTTTTTCCTTGAATATGGTGTTGTACGGATGTGATGCCATTTTATACCACAAACCAACCACCAATTACTTTATCTTTTTGTATGTCAAGTAGCAAACAAGTAAGTGCTATATATTCAACACATTATAATACCACGTTGTGTGTCATGCTTCTATATGCATTTTTCAACCTATCATGGAAGGCTTTGTGTTTCATCCCGGCTTTTGTAGGCATACTTTTCAAAAGTTATGATCGAACCCTTTGGAGGGTTTCCTACGTATCATGCCAAGACATGAATTAGATCTTGCGTAGTTCGGGAAAATTGGAGATACAAAGAAACATATCCCTTTTTCTTAATTATTTGAATAATGAGAAACAATTTATTATTATTATTATTATTGAATTTATAAATATATATATATATATATATATATATATATATATATATATTTGCATTTTTTTTTAATTTAGAAGGAAAGACAATTATTTTCTAAAGATTACCGAATCCATTGAGGACTGCCTACGTATCTCGATAAAATGAGAATCAAGTGTGCGTAGTTCTTGAAAATTATGTCATACAAAATTTATCCTCAAGACCCCAAAAGGTTCAGGGCTATTAAGATTTATATTTTTTGTAAAAACTTAACCTCATGATCCCTAAAGATTCAGGACTATTAAGAGTGAGAATCAGACCCTCGTAGTTCATGAAGACATTAAAACTATGTTACTAAAATTTTTCAATCTTTTAAAAATAAAATTTTTCTTTGAAAAAAATGATTCACTAAATGTGAGGATAAATTAATCTCTTGCATTTTAAAATTGCCTAAAGCCTGTCGACAACCAAATAACCTTCCAAAAAATGTCAAAGAGCACGTAGGATGCACATGTTAGTCTTTATAAAGTAGGTCGCATGTTCTAGGCAGACCCAGCCCCTGTGCCTAGTCCCGCTAAGTCAAATGTATATGATGCAAATAAATCGGCACCTAATAGGGATAACCAGATTCTGAGTTTTCAGTTCTTCTAAGTTTAAGCCTAATAGGGATAGGTATCAAGACTGGCTTTCCCGAGCGGACACTCGAGCTGGGGAGGGACAACTTTCGGTAGCAGGGCAACACCGCCTTCGTTGTCGATCCGAAACCCGTCTAACATGTGTGACTATATCCTTCACCAGGTGCCTTGACACTCTGGCTATCTAAAAAAGAAAGTAGGATGCATGTGCTATATTCCTTCTATCCTATTTCAGAGACTCAGAGAGGGTGCGCAAGAGAAGACAGTATATAATACAGTTCAATCAATATCAAAGCGGTAAATAAGCGACAAGTAGTACATAAGGCCAACAAACACAATATCAACAATAATTAAAGCAAATAAAAGTCAATATAAAAAGCTAAAATTTTTATTACTCCCCAGCAGAGTCGCCAGAGATGTCATACCTCTTTTTCGCTCGAGGGAATCGAGATCGAAGGGTTTTTCCAATTAAAGTGATGGTATTGAATAGGGATTAATTTTTATTATTTTTAGAGTCGCCACTAGGAATTGAGTTATGGTGTTCCAAGTCACCTTATTGAATCCCTAATCAAAAGGAAATGACTCTTTATTATGGTCTGCGAAAACAGAAGACTGGGTAAGAAATTCTGTTGACCGAGGGGAAGGTGTAAGGCACCCCTCGAATCCCGTGGTTCTAGCACGGTCGCTTTAATTGACTTACCTTGATTTAATCTACTTTGATAAATTATTTTAAGGCCTAAAATCACTCATTTTATTATTCTAAAACTTGTCTATTATTTCATATTAAATAAATCGGTGAAAGTTTAAAAATATTTGTCAAGTTAATTTTAGAAAAATATTTGTCAAGGTGCATTATTGCATTCTTGAATTTTAAATATCCCAGAAAGATGAGTACGCCATATTCTTAAATGGGACAAACATTTTAAGCGCGACTAGATTTCCCTAGCGTTAAAACATTGATTTATCTTTTGCCAAATTGTAACAATTTTATTTGTTTGAAATACTACTATATCTAATAACATTCAAAAATAATATTCAATTAAAATTATTAATTAATTTAATAAATAATTATTAAGCTTCATGAAAGAATAAAAATAATAAACTTCTAAAGTCAAAAACACACTTTATAACTTCAAAAATCAAAATAATGAAGATTTTTTCTCTTTTTATTTTTGTTTCATTCTTTGTTATTTTCTATCTACTACTTTTACTATCTTAACTAGTAAGAGATATGATATTTAACAAATTCATTTTTTCTTTTCCATAGTAAAGTTACACATGAGACAAACATAACAAAAATAATCAACAACACAAATAAAACTAGTGTTTTCAAAGAGCTTTGCCGGAGAATGAAGAAACTCCGGCCAGATCTGGCGGTGGAGAGGGAAGAAGGGAGGCGGCAGCGAGGTTGATTTACCGGAGCAGCGCGCGTGGTGGCCGGCGTTAGTTGAGTTTCGCCGGTGATGGTAGTTCCGGCAAGATTTGGGAACGGGAAATGGAGGGATGGCAGAGAGACGCTGGAAAAAGGTGGTTTCCAGCGAGATTTGCGATGAGAAGGGAGAAAAAGGGACCAGCGGCGCGGGGGAAGGGGAAGAAAAGGGATGGTCGGCGCCTGGATTCGCCAGAGAAATCAAAGCGACGACAGTGGCTGGTTACCGGCGATAAATTGCTAAAAAAAAAAGTTTTTAATCTCCTTTGTTTTTATTATTGGCTTTTTCATTTTTTATTTTTTCGTCTGTCTCGATCTTGGTCTCACTTCCCTTAAGATTTTTTTTTGTTACTCTTTCTGGTATGTACTGGTATGCGCGTGGCACTGTGTATATGTGAAAATCTGTGAATACTGTGCATTGTTATGTAAAACAGTGTAGATGTATGAATATGTTATTTCTGTGTACAAACATACAAATATTTAGCAGTTTAAGATACAATACATAGTAACGAACAAATTCACATAATAGATCATATACACATATTAAATAATCCCTGAAAATTATTTAAACAAACTTCATTCATATTTTGGTTTCTAATAGAATTTTATACAACAAATAATGAAAGATTAAAGAGAAACCTGTAAGGAATTAAATTGAATAATGCAACAAGAAATTTTTACCAAAAACTTCTAACGGAATCCTAATTCACTTATACTCTTTTCTCTCTTTGGACTGATGATTTTTTCTCTATTTTTTTATCTGGTTTTTTTATGATGTAGATGTACGTAGAATCTTTCCAAAAAAGGGGGAGGGGGGGAGGGGGGGGGGGGGGTCCTTGAAGTAGTGTATTTTTTGGGGGAACAGTTACTTTTCTGGGAGGGAAAGCTCATTAGCAGATAAGAAGGAAGGGTTTTAAAATTTAAATTTATTTATTATTATTATTATTATTATTATTATTATTATATATATTTTTATATAGAAAATAATAATAATAATAATAAATAAAATTAAATAAATGAAATAATAACAATAATAGCAAAAATAAATATAATAATAATAAATCAATTAATTTTATATTTCAAAAAATATAATAACAATTTATAAATAGACAAATATAAATATAATAAAATAGTATTAAAACTACTAATTTATTTATTAAAAATTATAAAAGAAAAATATTTTTTAATTTTTGTTTAATAATTTTTTTTAAAATTAGAATTTAAAAAAATATCTTGAAGTTAACTTTATTTAATTATTTATTTTTTAACTAAAAATTATTAAAAATAAAAAAATAATAATCAAATTAAATTTTATTAAATATAAATGTTTGATATCGATAAACAAGTTAAAAATTTAGGGAGAATCAAAAATCACGTGTCTACAGATAAGCATCAAGACAAAATGACAATAGGCCGAGAGTCATCGTTTCTCACCCTAAGGTGGTACCGGGATCAAATGGTAGAAGCAACCAAGGACTTAGGTCTCGCCCACTCTCATTCTCCCCTAGGATGTTATCCTCAAAGTTAAGCATATCCTCTTTATCGCCATTGGAAATATCATGAACAAAAAGAGGTTTGAGAAAGGTGTTCCACAAGTCAACTTCAAATAAAGGATTCTCATGCACTTACTACTAGTTTCAAAATCTCCACTAGGCGTATGTCCAACATAAGAAACATATAGAGAAGAAGTCGATGGAATTTGTCAACATGTATCACCTTCTTTTTCACAAGAGTTGTCCTTACATACATACAAATCATCACGGGCAACCCAAGGACCATAATCAAAACCGTCTTCACAAGGACAATCACAATTTGGGTTTTATAAACATTCTAGCAAATCAAGATCAACTTCACACAATTGATCATTTTGCTCACCCTCACTAGTTGTTGGCAACTCACATACCAACGTCGACTCACCTTGGTTTTCACAAGGGTCAACTAGTGTGTGAATACTCTCGTCACTTGGTAATGGAACCGTAGTCAAGTTATAAGTGCTAGCACTAGATGGACACAAATTATTCTCACGAGGAGAATCAATTTCGTCATCTAAAGGATCAACTAGTGCTTGTGTGCCTACAACAAGAGTTTGGTCCTCATGTGATCTAACAATATCAAGAGTATCACAAAGGGAAGACTCAAGCACCTTTACCCTAGGCAAAGTAACAACTACACCCACTTGGCTCCTACTAGCCACAACACAATATTTTAAGTTCATAGGAGTATAGCGAATAGAGTTTTTACCTCGTAGATCACATGAGCTACGGCCTTTCTTTTGACGTGTGTTCGGGCAGCCCACTTGCTCTCTTTGACCTACCATATGATCCAACCTTTCATTTGCCATAGCTAGGTCTCGGGACATAGTGTCAAGGTAGGCCAAAATGGCATTGGTGTCATTGTTGTCCATGGGTTGAGAGGTTGAAGCCACGGGTTCCCTTGTAATTGTACCTAAAAAGGAAAAGAACAAGCCTACAAAATAAAATACAAGTTAGTTCGAAACAACCTCACCACACACTCACACACTTGATCGTCGAACACTTGGATTCACAAGTATTGAAAGTCGGCTTGTACTTCGTGAGTGATTGAGGGACGAGCCTATCTTTACCCAGAATAGATTTTCGTTTGATTTGACTCGAAGAAAATTTATTTACGAACTTGAACCAACAAGATACAACGAATTCACAAAAGATAAAAATGTTAAACATGAATGAACGAACACAAAGACTAACTAACAATCTAGTAGATGAGTACTAGTTTGCCAATTAGTATTCGAACCAACGAAATTGAAACTAAGGAACAACAAAAGGAAACTATGAAATATGAAATTTGAACTTAAATATGTTGCGTGGACAGTAAACGATAATGTGGCAGCCACGTATTGGTTGCGGTTCTTTAACTATTTTTATTTTCCAAAGTTGAAAGTCTTGGTCAATTTTTTAATTTGCGAATTGGTGAAATTGGTTAAGGAGGAAAAAATAAGTTTTGGAATCCTCTTTCAATTTTCAAAAAGGAATACTTGACTTTCTTTGTTCTCTCTCCTCAAAACATGGCCCTTAATTCATGGAAAGTTGTTGGTAAGTGGTCATTAAAGTCTTTGGTGGTTGAGGAGTCTTTCAAGACTAACAAACTTTACACTTTTTTCCTCCAACCTTTTAGATCTAACATCCATTTTTCTTTCAATAAAGGATGAAGATCGGTGAAGAACACCAAGAACACAAACTTTTGAATCTTGGAGCTAAGGTTCAAGTTGGTTTCACACTTCAATCAACACTTTCTCAAGTTCCACCTTTCAACAACAACTTCAACAAAAGGTTCTTAGGCCACCAATTCATAACAACATCCGCGGCCAAGCTTAAGAACAACAAGGAAAAACCACACTGCCAAAAATAGTGCACAACAACAATATTCAACAACAATGGGCCAAGTTTATGTTCACAACAACAACATCAAAATACAAGCTCAAATCAAGATATAGATGCAATGTGTTAGTGAGGAACCAAACTAACACTTAGGGACAATAAATACAAGTAAAAATCTTGGCCAATACACAACAAAAACATAATTTTCGGCCAAGAACACAAAATGGACATATTGCTCTCTTTTCTGGAATTTTCAGTTTTCAACTTTTTTTTAATTTTTTTTAACTCTCAAGCCCAAGATTGGTCTTGTTAGAACAAAATCAAAGATGACTCTGATACCAAATGATACAAGAAAGACAAGGAACACACGAAAACACACTCCAAAAATAGTCCACTATATAGTTCAAGAACCGAGGACCCTTTTGAAGACCACTCTCGAATTCGACAAATACAATAAGAATACAAGAAACAAGGGTGTATTTGACAACAAATCAGCCACCACAAACTAACAAAGAGATTAACAAGATAGCAAGATGAGCAATAACATAATGGAAAAAACAATACAAGTTTTTTACTAGAACAACAACAAAGAGTACAAGAAATATAAAGATAGGTAGTGAGACATATATTATTACAAGACCTAAGAACTAGGGTGTGTATTAAGCACCTAAACCCTTAGAAACATGTAATAAGAACACCTACACTCTTTGTGGGCACAATAGGGACCTCAATCCTTCAAGCACCCAATGTTCCAAGCCATGAATCCAACACGAGTGATTCCACATTCAAGTTGAAACCTAGTTTCGATTTTGCATAAAAAGAGAGAGGACCTGGTATTTCAAAAGTCATACAAGACTTACAAATATCATGAATAATATAAGACTAAAAGACCTAAAATGTACTATTTATAGTAGGTTACAAAAATAGTGTGAAATGTCCAAAAGACCCCTTAGTCAAATCCTTCACTTTGGACACCCTTGGAGTGTAGTTTGTGGACTACTGTTTTGGAGCCTATTTAGGCCTTCCTTTGCACTTCACTTATACGCTCCAAGTCTCAGGTTCAATACATCTCACATACGTCCATCCTCGTGGTCGTACTTGTATCAGGTTTGCTGCAGTAGGCTTGAATCTCCTTAAAGAGAGCAAGATATCCACGCCTCAGCCGAAAAAGAAGAAAAGATATTTCTTTATTTTCTTCACTTTTAATTTTATTGTAATTTCACCAACAATATATATATATATATATTCTCGGTGGATCCCACTAGTTAATAGTTTATATATCTCCTATAAATTAAAATTTTTGAAGAGATCATCTCCAAATTATATATACAATGAAGCAAATAGCAGAAAACCAAATAGACTAATGATATTATTAATGGGGTAAAAAAATTTTCTGAAAAATGAGATTTTTCTTACCAAAGACACTCATCTACTCTGACATGAATTCTGATCCCAAAGAACCTCTCGGGCTAAAAACGCTTCAGAATTGTGCCACCATAATTAGGAAGTACAATTAACAACCAGAGAAAGAGGAACATTATTTGCCTAGCGTATGTTGGAGGCAGCCCACCTTGCAGAATGTAGACTGCAGTAATGTCATGGTAAAATTTCAAGATGAAAAGCAACTTCCTAAGCCATTGCTACATACAACATAAGAAATCAAATACGTGGAGATGCAACAACTAACAAAGGAAACTTTCGCCTAACTGTAATTCCAAGTGCTTCATCCACATCCAAATCTTCAGGTATTGTTCCATTTGGTAACGAAAATTCAAAATGAAACAACATTCTTGCCAATGCCAACTCATTCATAACTTTAGCGAATGTAATTCCGGGACAACCTCTTCTTCCAGCACCAAATGGAATTAACCCGAAATCTAGCCCTTTGTAATCCACAGAACTGTCCAAAAACCTTTCTGGTTGAAACTCCTCAGGATTTTCCCATATGTTCGGGTCCCTGGAGATGGCCCAGGGACAGACAATGACTTGAGTTCCAGCAGCTACATCGTAGCCCAACACTTTGGTGTCCTTTATTGCTTCTCGAGGAAGCAATGGCACCGGAGAATGAAGCCGTAGACTCTCTTTGATCACTGCTGCTAAATAAGGCACGTGCTCCAAGTCGTCCTCTGTTACGTCTGACTTTCCTTCAGTGACTTGTCTCACCTCGTCTCTTAATTTTCGCAGTCTTTGGATTTCTGAGGAGTTCATTCATTGTCCATTCTAAAAGAGTGGAGGTTGTATCTGTTCCTGCAGAAAACATATCCATTATAATAGCTTTAATTGAATCCATTTCAACCTTAAAACCCGATTTGTTTTCTTTCTGAACTTGGAGCAGTATATCCACAAAGTCTGCTGACTCTTCCTCTTCGTCATCTATTTTCGTCTCCCTGTGTTCCTCAATTACACCTTCCAAAAATGCGCTAAACTCTGCAGCCACTTTCTCCACTTTGACATTTAAACCATTGAAACGATTCACCCATGGAAGCCACGGCATGAAATCACCAATATTAAAAACACCCAACAATTCAACAAACTCTAATAACAATGTCTTAAACTTTTTCCCTTCTTCCCCGTCACAATACTTCCTTCCTAATGCCACTCTACAAAGCACGTCATTCGTCATGCTCACAAACAGCTCCGTCAAATCAACAACCTGTGAGTTATTGATTGAGTCCTTAATCTTTTTTAGAAGAAGAGAAGTTTCCTCTTCCCTGATTTTGCTAAAAGATTGGACTCTTTTATTGTTCAAAAGCTGAAGCATGCAAATGCTTCTGGCGTTCCTCCAGTACTCACCGTATGGGGTGAAAGCCACGTCCTTGGGTCCGAAAAAGAGCTTGCTGGGATTACTCGACATAGGCTTGTCAGCAAAGCCTACGTCTTGGGTTTTCATGATCTGTGAAGCTGCTTCGGCTGATGATGCGATCAAGACAGGCATGCTGCCGAACTGAAGCATCATCATTGGACCATGTTCGTTAGATAGTTTTTGCAGCGAATGATGTGGTTGTAGGCCCAGTTGATGAAAGTTTCCGATAAATGGAAGCTTAGGAGGAGATGGAGGAAGATTTTTCTTGGATTTTTTGGAAGAAAGCTGGAAAAATGGTAGTAGAACAAATGACAAGAAAATTAAGAAGGGAAGAAACGCAAATAATGATATCATTTTCTTTTCGACTGTAATTAGTTTTTATATTTTGCAAGAAATAGAAGAGATATTGGCTAAATGTGCATGGTTGAGGATTGGGGAGTTTCTCCTTTTATAAATTTTTGTTATAGAGACTAAATGAAACGAGAATGCAGCCCATGAAGGACAAGAAATTAAAGCGACAATTTTGAAAAAATAAAGCTAGGATTACTTCACTTTATAAAGTGATTAACACTTTGGTGTAATGCATAAGGAAAGATAATCTTCGAATAAATTTATATTTTTGAAATAGGGTTGGGGAAGGGATTAAAAGGTGAAAGTTAGGTAGCTAACTAGAACTACTAAAATTCTCCAACTCCTTTGAATTCAAACATAGAAAACAAAAAATATTTTTAATAACTTACCATTAATTAATAAATACTTACAAAACTTATATAAATCTTTGGTGGTTTCTCGATTATGTAAAACTTTTATTTATTTAAAGAAGGGTAAAATTGGAAGGACGTCATTAATATCTTCTTGATCACCACTTATTCTTCACATAGAAGCTAATGAAGGGCACACTGAAGTAGTATGTGTGCTGCTTGCATGTTTAGAAGATCATAATACTAATTACTAAGGAGAAACTCACGAGCATGACGGATGCTAGTGGAGATATAGCCCTGCACAAGGCCTTGCAGAGCCAACATCTAGATGTGGTTAAGCTCTTGGTGACAGAAGGTTCTGAATTTGAATTTTCGCCTAACCATGCACAGGAGACACCACTCTATTTGGCGTCTGAATCTGATTTTCATGGTGCTTTAATTAATATCTTGATATCCTGTAAGAAACCAAATTATGTTGCAGGTCCATCTAATAGAACACCGCTGCATGCAGCAGTAATTCAGGAACATAAAGGTACATAATTTTTTGTTATTTGCTGTATCAATATCTAACTTTCAGTTGACTTTCCCATAATCTGGTGATGATTTCGTAATGTCTATTGTGGAGCTATATTTGCGAGAAGATCTAACCCCTTATTTGTGCATTTTTCAAGTTGACACATCTAGATTGCATTAGATCACTATGGCGTTGGAATAAGCCTTTATGCGAGGAACTTGATTTATGGGGTTGGAATTCACTGAACGTTAAATTAGGATTGCAAGACGTAGTTTCTGCTATGCTGGGGTGGAAAATATCCTTAGTGTACCTTCCTACAGGCAGTGAAAATGACTGGACGACAGCAATTCACATTGCAGCAAGTGAAGGTGATCTAAACATTATAAATAAGCTATTAAATCACGTACATATACTCCTGTAGTCCGTCCCTCTTCCCCCAACCCCACACATAGCGGGAGCTTGTGCACGGGGCTTGCCCCTTGAATTCAATGTTTCTAACCTTCCACTATTTACCGACTGAACCCCATCACTTTGTTAAGGTACTTAAGAAGCAACCTGTGATGATATTCTATTGTTTTTCTCTTTTTCTTTTTTTGATTCCTTCCTTTCTTAACTTGTAAAGTCAAGTATGTTGCAGCTGCCTAATGTGTTAGTCATACAATTTGGTGTTTGAAGTTGATAAAGATGCTACAAGAGCAAGCTACTGTAGATATTATTACTTGTTAATAAGAAGTACCGTTGCTTTGGTGAAAGAATAGGCCTTGTGATCTGAAACTTCCTATGTAACTCACATAGAGACTTGGGTCTATGTTACAACCTTGACTGGCTTGCAGTTCTTCAATCTTTCTGTATAATGTTCTTGAGTGATAGATATGTCATCAACATCTTGTTTCAAAATTAATATAAATTCATATTGTATAATATTTTCATTATTGAAGATACCTTACTTTAGAGTAAGCTATATGATGTGCGATCGGAGTTTTCCTCTCTCAAATCAAATATGCCACTACCTCTTCGATATGGTTGGAGCTTTAATTCTAGTATGTTTCTTTACACTGCTCATCAAAAAATCCTTGCTAAACACAATACCTGCAATTTTGGACGGGTTGTTCTAGTCCCAGTATAGCTAATCTGAGCCCCTCCGCAAAGATTCCAGTAAGGGATTCTTGTAGAGGAATATGTTGTGTTTGTAGACACGTAATTTTGTCTCTTTCCAAAAGTATTTTTTACCGTTTACCCCATCTTACCAAGTATCCTATTCACATGGTAATGTTTTCACAAGAAAAATAAAAGAAATAACCACCTCATCATTTTATTTATTTATTTATTTATTTATTTTTATCTTTATTTCATTTAATAAATCCTAACAAATTTTATCTTCTTTTAAAACATCCTAACAACCCTTTCCTAGAAAAGGAGGACACCCCACACCTTATCCCTATCCCTACCTCACTACCCTACCCCACGTTTTTTTTTCATCCACTCAACAACTCCTTAACAGAATACACCAATACACACTACAAAAAGGAAATAAACCAAAAGAGGAGGAAGGCCATTTTTAGGGAGGGCCCACGTAAGATTGCTGGTTTCTTCTTCTTTCTTTACAAATTGATAAAGGGGCTCTCAATTCAACATATACAGAGACCATAGACGACAACTCAGGCTCACCGAAGAAAAAACAGAATTCATTTTTCTTTTTTTTTCTCACAACATACTCCCTCACGAACACACACTCTACTCACTGATATTGGGGGATTCACGGGAATTCATACACAACAACAACAATACCCACACTAACCATCATCTTCACTGGCCATTCACGCACACAGAAAAGGAGAGAAGAGAGTTTTGGGGAGCAAGGTGAAATCAAGAGGTGAGAAAGAGAGATAGAGCTCGGCGAGAAAAGGTCTACTCCGGCGATCAGATCTCGTCGAAGCTCCGGCAAACAACAGAAATCGGCGACCAACCCAGCTGAAACCACTAAACCAGGGACCAAATCTCAAACCGCCAGCGACTCTGTCAGAAAAATCCCAAAATCCATCGACTGAACCTGACCTGTTTTGCCCGATTCCGTTGAGTTTCACCGAAAAATGAGAGAAATGATAGAGCAGTTATGTTTCTTCATGGTATTCTGTTCTGATTGGTTAGCTCACGGTTTTGTTCAAGTTGTGGGTTCATACCGAGGCTAGTCCGAGATGCGGTTCCTTCGGTTTGAGATTTGATGTTGAGGTTCAATTTTTGGATTTTGGTCATGTTTCTAGTCGAAAAGCAACTTCAATTGAAAAACGACATTAAGGTCCCATTTTTATCTCGTTCTCTATGAATTCCTAATTGTTTGATGTTTTTGCTTGTTAAATTCATTACGTGTGGATTTTGTTTGGTGATGATGATATATCTTGGATCATCGTGAATGATTGTTGACATCAATTTGTTGATTCTTCATCGAAATTATTTAATCATGTGGTTAAAAAAATGAAGTTGGGGGCGGGAATTGAAAATTGATAAAAGTGAATATTATGGTATTTTGATTCATTGTTGATGGTGAACGTGATATGTCATCGAGCGGGTAGGCAAACACTAGGCTCGGGTAAGCAAAATTCAGAATTGTTGAATTGTTGGAATATTTGGAATATTTGTTGAATGTTTTGTTTGCCGTATTTGAAAAGTGTATTCATTTAGTCGGGGGATGCCTCGAGGTCTTTTGTACTTATTTACCGAGGAATGCTCTGATGTATCATATACGCAAAGGAGGTTCGTGATGAAGCTCCCAGGGCATCAGGTAAAGCAATGGAGTTTAGCTTAGGACTAGTGTAGGTTAGAATAGGATTTATATTTTCGCACTTTTGTTTTGGACTGTATAATTGGACTGTACACTATACTTTGATTTTTTTTGTTTTATTTTGTTTATTTAATTGATTGTTTTGTGTGATCATGTGTGGTTTATACATTCGTAGTGTCAAAATAGCTGATACACTCCACCAAGCGACCGTGGCCGAACCACGGGATCGAGGGATGCCTAACACCTTCCCCTTGGTCAACAGAATTCCTTAGCTGGAATCTCAGTTCACAAACCAGTTTTTAAGAGTCAAAACCATTTTGAAAAAGAATATCCAAGGGTGACTTGGCACACCCAATTTATGTCAAGTGCCGACTCTGAGTTAATTGTAAATAATTCTTTTTGAAACAAATTTTTATTTTGTCACTTTAATAATAAAAATCCTTTCGAACTTAAAACCAATCTCTCTTTGGAGTTAAAAAAAGGGTGTGACAGCTCTGGGGACTCTGCTGGGGAGTTTTCAGAATTTGAGCTTATTTTTGGAGTTGTATCGGCTTAGTTTGACATCAAGGGTGTATAAACATTTGTGTTATCGTTTTTGAGTGCCTACGTGCTCTTTGTCTACAGTTTTTCTCTTACATGTTATCGCTTTATAACTGGCATCATATACATAACCCGAGTTAATTCTTTCTGCAACAAGTTCTGTAGTACACGCTGTGTACACAACCTACAGTTGAGTCACCCTTATTTTAGGAGGGGGAGCCGTCGGCTGGTATGGAGTAGGTGGACAGCCAAAACAATCACTATCGACCATACGCTCCCCCGAATAGCTTTGTTAGTGAACCCCAGCGTAGGTCAACCTTTAGGTCATACTTATGTGCATCATATTGAGACCTAGCGGGATCCACTTGGTCCTTTGTAGGAGACTCACCTCTAAAGCATCCCTATATACTAAATGTTGCATCTTTGAGGGTAACGTGGTCACTTGACAGACTGATGTGGGGGAAAGCATGTGTTAGAAGTAAAGTGTGTGGGCATGAAAAATCGAAAAAAAAGGAAAAAAGAGAAAAGGCGAATCGAAAAAAAGAGTTTCGTAGTTTCTTTTTTTTTTTAGAGTTTTTTTTATGGCTTTTGTTCCTCACAATCCAAAAATTCAAAAAGATTTTTACCTTTTGCACTTATTTCTCAAAAATAAAAACATCAAAAAAATTTTCTTTGTCTCGTTTAGTATGCATTCACAATTCGAAAACTTCAAAAAAGATTTTTCATTCATAGGAGTTCTTATAAAAGAAAAATGCAAAAAAAAGATGGTAGAAATTTTGTACATTTCATATAACGAAAATACCAAATAGATTTTGCCTTCATAGTTGTTGATATCATTTTTCTGTGAAGTGTCAAAATGAAAACTCAAAAGATTTTATTAACGTGGTTCATCGTCTTTGTTTGGTCGTATCTCTTAAGTCAGGGTCTAGCTTGTTATTTAATTATTGATTGTCCAATCTGGATGAACTACGCACCCTTGATTCTTCTCTTTCGGGAGTGAGATATGTATGTAGCCTATTGTTGGTTCAGGGATCTTATTTGAAAAATCCAAAAAGATTTTCTTCATTCTTTATTTAGAGTAAGTGTTTCATATACATCTTTAAAAGAAAACTATAAAAAGATTTTTCTTTAATAGGTTCAAGTTTCATTTTCATAGAAAATTCAAAATCGAAAACCCAAAAAGATTTTCTTTGGTAATTATAGATTTCATTTTGTATAAGGATTTAAACTTGAAAAATACAAAAAGATTTTTGTCAATTCTTTTGACAATTTGTTATTTTCTTCTCTTTGAAGTTTCAAGAAAAAGAAAAAAAAGTTTAGTTTATTTAGCCATTTTGGCAAGACATCACGAACTACGCACACCTGATTCTCCTCTTTTGAAATGTGAGATACGTAGGTGCCCTTCTTGGGTTCAGTGACCTTTTAAAAAAAACAGAGATTTTGAGAAAGTGTTGAATTCTAACACATTTTCTATCTCTTGTTTAATTAGTTTAAGGTGGTTGGTTTGTGGCATTTTGACTGGTTCTCCATATTGCACCAAGTCACAGAGAACGTTATGGCCAACAAAGATACTGAGTTTGTTGTCAATAACCAGATAAGAAGTTCGGGAAATGAGAATTTAGGAGCTAATGAAGAGATTCAGAAGTTAAGGCAGCAAATGATAGAAATGCATCGAGCTTGGGCTAATGGGTTGCCTCTTCCTCCAGTTCCCACTGATAATCTGGAATATCTTTCTAGCTTGCCTCTCATGTCATATGCACAATTTCCCATTTTTGTTGACATGCCACAATATGCATCAGGATCGACTCCGGGGCAGCAATATCCAACCACTTCCAATGTTCATTTCCTCACTCCCCAATCCAAGACTACCACATATGCGGCTCCACTTGTTGTTCATGCTTTTGCAGCGGTGCCCCCACCTGAAGCTCCTACTTATGATGTTCATCCACAAGTTGTTCCACCCTACACTACAAGAGACCCTGCATTGAATATTACTGGTGATCAGTGTTACATTTTTGAGCTTACATTTAAGTTGACTGGTTTTTACGGTGACACTCACCCACCTGAATTTACTCCTAACACTGAGAAGCCTATTATGATAGAAGAATAAGAGTAAATGACTAGAAAATTAAGAAGTTTGGAACTAGCTATGAAGAACTTGCAAGGACTTGGGGGTTACAAAGGTATCTCATATAAAGACTTATGCATATTTCCAGGTGTCAACCTTCCTCCTAGCTTTAAAATGCTAAAGTTTGAGAAGTATGTTGGACATGGGGACCAGTGGCACATTTGAGGCATTATTGTAACCAATTAATGGGCGCTGGAAGGAAGAAAGAACTACTCATGGTTTATTTCGAGGAGAGTCTTTCAGGCCTAGCTTCGGAATGGTTTGTTGACCAAGACATTGACAAGTGAATTAGTTGGGATGACCTAGCTAATGGATTTGTGCAACAATTTCAATACAATGTGGAGTTAATCCCTAACTAGTATAAAAAAAAAAGAATACTGAGAGTTTCAGGGAGTATGAGATCAGATGGCGCAAACAAGCTGCTAGAGTAAAATTGCCAATGAAAGAAAGCAAAATAGGGGAGATGTTCATTCAAGCGTAGAATGAAACATTTTATCAACACTTGTTACGTCATTTATTGATGTCCTTAAAATGGGGGGGATGATAGAAGAGGGATTAATACTGGTCGTATTGTGAGTTTTGCAACATTGAAAACGACTACTCAAGCAATTCAAAAGGTTTCAAGAAGTGTTGGGGAGAAAAATAATGAGGAAGATGCATCTGCTATTGCAATTGGACAGCAGGAAAGGTCAAGAAGACCACCACGTCGTTGCTCTCAGGATCAAACTCAAGCTTATGCCCAAGTTCTATATAATCACTCCCAAAACCCATTATACTCTATTCCTCCACTTTCATATCCAGTGTATAATGTACAAACACATATTCAACTTCCATGTTACCCACAGTGGAACACACCAACTTCTCAGAGTCGTCCTCTAACTCCACAAACATACCAAAACCCATCTAAGCCTGATTTTTTATCCAAGCCAAACGATGAAATGAGGCAGAAGTTGAGAGATAGCTTCACACCAATTGGAGAGTCGTATGCCAATTTATTTTAGAGATTGGTACAATGGGGCATGATCACTCCTCTCCTTGGGTGCACTCTTAATCGGCATTTAAGAAATTTTGATCCTAATGTATGGTGTGCATATCATTTTGATGCTCAGGGTCATAGTATTGAAGATTGTCGAGAATTGAAAAGAGAAATTGAAAAGATGATTCAAGATGGATCAATTATGGTTCAGAACATTGACAGTGAGGGAAACTCTAGTCATGCTGATATGCAAACTAGTGGCTAAGATGTCAGGCTGAGCAATTGAGAAGTCACCCCCTCTCCCTGCTAGGAAGAGGTCTGGTAGTTTGTTTTGTTTTACTTTCTGTTATCCAAATTATTTCAGTGTTGTAGTTCGGGATCTATCTTGTTTTGTCCTTTTGTCGTTTATGTTCAAACCCTTCTATCTTTTGTTTCAATTAAATGAAGTGTCCCGTTTTCCTTTGTGTTTTAAATATGTGTTGTTTGTTTGTTTTCTTTACATCGTACATTTTATGTTGACTCTAGTGATATGACATGCTAGTGAAATTTTCAGCCATATCTTAAAATTCAGTTTAAGCATGAGCATTGAATCAGAGGGTTAAAGTTAAAAAAAAAAGAGTGTCTAAGAAAATAGATAGAGTGTTGGGGCATTTGGTGATCAAGTTGAAGCCTTCTTTGAAAATTAAGGCAATTATTTTGAGAATCGTGAGAATAACTTTGTCAGCATTTGAAAGACATGTCTTAATTAGGTCAAATAGTGGATGCGTGATCCTACGTCATCAGGAATAGAAAAATTAGCTCCATAAAAGCATGAGGAATGTACAACAAAGATGGAGTTTGCAGAAGAAGTAGCGACGCACAGTCTCAATTAAAATTAGTGCTGTAAAAAAATCACAAATGATCTTCATCTCTCAACTTCATATTGCATGATATGTACTTGCATTTTCAAGAATTGATATGACGAAGGCATTTCATTCTGCTATCCAAATATCGTGTCATCTTTTGTTTACCCTATTTGAGATTTAGTCCTATTTTCTTTCATACCCCTCTTTTGGAATCAAGATAGAGTCAGCAAAGCTCAAAAAAAAAAGTGTCGAGCAAAACAATAGAGTCAGAAAGTTTAAAAAAGAAATGAGAGAAAAAATGTTTCCAAAAGAAGGAAAAGAAAAAAGCGTCAAGAAAAAAAATAGAGTCAGAAGGTCCCAAAAAGAAAAAAAAAGTCAATAAAAGAGTCAACAAAAGAAAAAAAAAGAAAAAAATCAAAATCAAGCAAAAGAACAAGCTGCTAGAACTACGCGTGACCTGATTCTCCTTTTTCGGGGGTGAGATACGTAGGCTGCCCTACTCTAGGCTTGGTCCAACCAAATAAACAGTTTAGAATTGCCAAGGTAAAAAAAACCGGGGCATGAGTTAATCCTTATTGTTTGAGTCGATTCCAAAAGTTGTAAGACTTACCCTACTTCAGGTGTCGTTTTGGCCTCATACTGTCCTTTCTTTCTAACCCTATCCAAAATTCAAGTTACAACCAAAGAAAGACTTTTATATTAATCTTTGAGGATGTTAAGGCTAAGCATGCAAAGGATATGATGATGCATTTGGGAACTACGTGTCTTCCTCAGCATAAGAAATCAAGAGAGAAATAAAAAAGAGAGAGCGTTATTGGTGAAAATCCTCACGAACACCATAAGATGATGGTAAGTTGAGAGAAATAAAAATGAGAGAGTCTTATTGGTGAAAACCCTCACGGGCACCGTAAGGTGATGGTGGCTGAGAGTAATGAAAATAGCAGAGTCCTATTACTGAAAACCCTCACAGACACCATAAGGCGATGGTGAACTGACAGAAAGAAATGAGAGAGGCTTGTTGTCAAAAAACCTTTCGAGGCGCTATTGGCCGAATGAGGTCTCTGAATGCAATGGGTCCAAGGAAGTAACTCAGTTTCAGGGTCATTAACTCAACAACAATTTGTGAGAGTTTTGGATGGAAAGATCAGGCAGTTTAATTCGGTATGCATGACATAATCGTTAGAGTTGACGGTCATTTTTAGATGAATTTTTCGTTTCTTTGTTTCAAATGGGGACATTCATTGTCTTTTCTTTCTTTTTTTTATTTTTGTTTTATCTTTCTTGAGTCAGTTATCCAAATAAAAATTGTCATTCTTTCTTTCCTTTTCTTATCTTTGAGTCAAGTCCGTGTTAAAACAAGTGAGAAAATATTTCAAAACTGACTACAAGCTTCTTTAATTGCACAAACCAAGAAAAAAGCTAGCATATGAAAAAAAACATGATTGTGAGCTGAAAAAAGGGCATGCAGAAAGTTTTGTCAACAGACAAGTCGAGGAATTCATGGAAATACCAAGGTTCAAAGGATCTATCTGAGAAGCATGGCAAAGCAAAGATACTGTGTTTGTTTCAGTCACTCTTAATAATCTGAGTTCGGGACAATGATTCAGCAAGTAAATGATATATGCTAATAGTTGGATGCAAGGTTAAATGTGACAAGGGCAAGAGCGATCACCACAAAAGCTAAAGCCACAAATCAGCCACTAGGTTTTAAACTCACAAGTTTTTCTTGATGAAACAGGAAACATATTACCTTTAAAGCAAGGACTTCAGAACATAAACATCAAGGGCTGTAATGACTCACTTTTACAAATGCAGGAAGCAATGTTGCTGCATAGGTTTGATAATCAAGTTATGGTAAAAATTCATCAGCATATATCCCTCGGAGATACACTTTCTTGTCCAGGGATTTCAGTTTTCATTTGCTAGGTGATACATTTGTTAAATTGAACCTTTACTCCTAGAAGACGTACTTTTTAGTCGAGTCATTCCCCTTGAGCCCTAGAAGATGTACCTTTTAGTTGAGTCATTCCTTTTGATTCCTATAAGGCGTACCTTTTAGTCGAGTAATTTCCCTTGATTCCTATGAGACGTACCTTTTAGTCGAGTTATCTTTTTTGATTCCTATAAGACGCACCTTTTAGTCGAGTCATCTCCCTTGATTCCTGTAAGACATACTTTTTAGTCGAGTCATCTCCCCTTGATTCCTATAAGACGTACTTTTTAGTTGAGTCATCCCCTTTGATTCCTATAAGACGTACCTTTTAGTTGAGTCATTTCCCTTGACCCCTAGAAGACGTACCTTTTAGTCTATTCCTTTCCCTTGATTCCTATACGATGTACCTTTTAGTCGAGTCATTTCCCTTGATTCCTAGAAGACATACCTTTTAGTCGAGTCACCCCCTTTGATTCCTATAAGACGTATCTTTTAGTCGAGTCATCCCCTTGATTCTTATAAGGCATACTTTTAGTCGAATCATTTTCCTTGACCCCTAGAGACGTACCTTTTAGTCGATTCATTTCTCTTGATTCCTATTAGGCGTACCTTCTAGTCAAGTCATTCCCTTTGATTCCTATAAAACGTACCTTTTAGTCGAGTCATTCTCCTTAATTCATATAATGATGTGAATTTCACAAAAGTACTTTGATGATAAACTGGGGCAAAGTTTAATCCTTGTTTTTGGAACTTTACTTTTCTGGCAAATGAACTTTCTCTTTATAATAATTTTTGTTTGGGATAATTTTCTTTCCAGTTTTGATGTGATTTCAGGAGCCTGCCCAAAGCACAGGGCAAATAAATGAAAAACCAAGCAACAAGGTGAAGAAATTAAAAGTTAAACAGATTGAAAAATAGCAAGTCAGGAGCCTACCTGCAGAACAGGGTGAAGAAATTGAAAGCATAGCAACAAGTTGATGAAATAGCAGGTCAGGAACCCGCCTGGAGAACAAGGTGTAGAAATTGAAAGGCAAGCAGCAAGTTGAAGAAATTGCAAGTCAGGAGCCCGCCTGAAGAATAGTGTGATGAAGTAGCGAGTCAAGAGTCCAACAGAAGCTGCATAGACAGGATTTTTATAATTTCATTTATATTTTTAACTTGTAATTTTTATTTTTTATGTAATGACAGAGCCGCGGACCGGAACCTCGATGGAATCTCACTCAACTCTCCAACTCGGTATAGTCCTTCTCTTTCTAATCTTTTGAGATACCCGTGACTTGATTCTGAAATACCCCGGGAAATTTTTCGTTGAAATTTTGTGCGTAAACGTGTTGGGTTCTATCTTATAGAATGAATTATAAATTTTTCGTGTGGAATTTCTTATATTATGACCCACCATTGCGTAGAGTATTGAATAAGCTTTCCAACGATATGTGGATCATCCAAAACGGACACCAGAGCGACGAGTTATGAACATTTCGATCGAACCATGAATAGTAGTGAACAGTAAAACGTGCAGGAAAAAGTATTGAGGCCTGGGGTATATTTTCTCCAACTTCAAATGATCATAAATCCTTGTACATAATGAGCTGGCTGATCTACTATATATCAACAAAAAGTTCTGCGAGTCCTCTTTCCAATGAAATTGGTTTCATCCAATTTGCCTATCAGAGCAAAAAGTTATGGTTGACCTACTTCAGCCTATCAAAAGCAAATTTTTGGGTCAACTTCAACCGATCATAACTCCTCGTACACAATGATCTGGGTGAGATACTATATATCAACAGAAATATATGAGAGTCCTCTTTCTAATGAAATTAGTTTCATCCAATTTGGATATCGGAGTAAAACATTATAGTTGATCTACTTCAGACTATCAAAACAATCCAACAAAGGATAGATTCAAGAATTATTTGATTTTTAGGGGTGTTTTGGTCATTCCCCCTCACCCAAAATCCGTCCAAACCCCATATTAAAGCCAATTAAAGCATTATTTGTTATATTTCATTAAATTCCCTCAAAAAGAAAATCCTAAGCTCCTACATCCAACTTCAAGAACCTCCAAAGTTCACCATTAATTCTGCAAATTTATTCAAGATTCCAAGTTCCTAGTTCAAGAACTCCAAGAACCATAATTCAAAGGCACGATTAACATCTCAAAAATGAGTATCAATCTAAAGTTCATCATTCAAGGTATGTGGGGTTTTTCAACAAGAACTCTCTTTCGTTCTTGTGCCCAAAAGTACTTTTCTTTACCAAGGCATGATTTTTATTTGATTTTTTTACGAATTTGAAGCATGAACCCATATCTTATGATGATTTTTATGAAATCTTGATGTTTATGATTTTGAAAGATGAATTTACATGTGTGAAGATATAAAGCATGAATCTTGAACGATATTTATCATGATTTTGATATTTGGGTCGTGAATCCCCATTGGAAATTGTGTTTTTTTGAGAAAGTGTGTTTTATAAGCACGTTGATGTTGAATATTTGAGATATTTTGAATGATTTGACCTTTTGGTCCTAATGGAGTTGATGTGAACTCGAGTGTGAAAGAAATCCACAATGTGGTTGATTTTGATAGATGGGAAACATGATGGCTCCCGATGTATATTTATATATTACTAAAATTGTTTTGTTATGGATTGTCTTTGAAATGATCTGAGCTAAGTTTGGGAGAAATCTTTAGCACCGAGTGGGAGGTATAAAGCGACCTTACTTCCCTAGAACTACATGCCCCCGTAGGAGTGAGCCTGAGGCTAATTTATATAGTGATCACTAGTTTGTGTGGATTGATATCGATAGTCCTACTCCGATGGCAAGGATAGGACGGCTCTCCCCAATGTGGGTTGTACGTTGGACTCCATATAGCTCACATGGTTTATGTCGGTTATAGGATCTCCCAGTGTGTGTGTGTTTCCTTGTGTCTACGGTGAATGGTGAAGTGATTTGAAAGTGGAATTGTGAAAGTTATTCTTTCGAAAGATTTAAATGATATTTACATTATGAGAATTGATATTCTTGATGAACTGAAACTGAATGACAAATTATATGATGACTCACATGTGTTATTGTACTTATTTCATCCTCTCATGATTATGATGATTTTCTTTGGGCTATGTGAGTCTTTCATACATCCTGCATATTTCTTATAAATATTTATGATGATGATGTTTATACAACTGTATACACCCCCATATACTCGGTTCCTTTCCATGGTACTGACCCACATCTTCGGATGTGGGCTGCATTTTCTTGAAATGTAGGTTCAGGTGCTCAGTTCCAGGTTCGACAGTGATTCTTCGGGCACGCTGTTCTACATCCTATGTTGTGGTGAGTCCTCATGTTCCAAGGACGTGATGTCTGATGTTGGTTTCACGGAATTGTTTACATTTGATAACTGAGTATGAGTCAGTTGGGGCATGTCTCAATGGCTCGTTGGTTTTATTAATTTTCTTAGAGGCTTGTCAGACTAGTATAGATGTTGGGAGTTGACTAATAAGTTGTATTTTGTTAACTTTCTAAAAAAATTTTATTCTTGGATGATGATTACTCTGTTGATATTTGAGGGTTATTTATGGAAACCCTGTTGATTTGTGTTGAACTGAATGAAAATGGCTCAAAAGGTTAGATTGGGGCTACTCGTAGCCTCAAGCACCATGTGACGCTCCGGGACCCGTTTTTCGGGGCGTTACAAATTCCCTCATAACTTGGGTAGGTAAGATGTCCTAAAGCAAGACTTGGTCTCCCTCCTTCCTTCAGTTTCATTCTTTTTAAATAATGGTCGAGACAAAATTCTGTCTCGTTGTCTACTTCTTTGTATGAAAAAACTTTGTGTTTATATGCAAAAAGTGGCATGATGTAGACATGTAATTTTGTCCCTCCCCAAAAATATTTTTTACCGTTTACCGCATCTTACCACATATCCTATCCACGTGGTAATTTTTCACAAGAAAAAACAAATAAATAACCACCTCATCATTTTATTTATTTATTTATTTATATCTTTATCCCATTTAACAAATCCTAATAAATTTTATTTTCTTTGAAAACATCCTAACAACCCTTTCCTATAAAAGGAGGACACCTCACACCTCACCCCTCACCCCTCACCCCACACCTTACCCCTATCCCTACCTCACTACCCCACCCCATGTTTTTTTTCTCAAATCAACAACTCCTTAACAGAATACACCAATACATACTACAAAAAAGAAATAAACCAAAAGAGGAGGACATCCATTTTTAGGGAGGGACCACGTAAGATTGCTGGTTTCTTCTTCATTCTTTACAAATTGATAAATGGGCTCTCAATTCAACGTATACAGAGACCATAGACGACAACTCAGGCTCACCGAAGAAAAACCAGAATTCATTTTTCTTTTTTTTTCTCACAACATACTCCCTCACGAACACACACTCCACTCACTGATATTAGGGGATTCACGGGAATTCATACGCAACAACAACAATACCCACACTGACCATCATCCTCACTGGCCATTCACGCACACAGAAAAGGAGAGAAGAGAGTTTTGGGGATCAAGGTGAAATCGAAAGGTGAGAAAGAAAGATAGAGCTAGGTGATAAAAGGTCTGTTCCGGCGATCAGATCTCGTCGGAGCTTCGGAAAACAGTTGAAATCGGCGACCAACACAGCTAAAACCACTAAACCAGCGACCAAATCTCAAACCACCAGTGACTATCAGAAAAATCCCAAAATCCGTCGACTGAACCTGACCCGTTTTGCCCGATTCCGTTGAGATTCGCCGGAAAATGAGAGAAACGATAAAGCAGTTCTGTTTCTTCGTGGTATTCTGTTCTGATTGGTTAGCTCGCGTTTTTGTTCAAGTTGTGGGTTCATACCGAGGCTATCTCGAGATGCGGTTCCATCGGTCTGAGATTCGATGTCGAGGTTCGATTTTTGGATTTTGGTCGTGGTTCTAGTCGAAAAGCAACTTCAATTAAAAAGCGACATTAAGGTCCCATTTTCATCTCGTTCTCTATGAATTCCTAATTGTTTGATATTTTTGCTTGTTAAATTCATTGCTTGTGGATTTTTTTTTGTGATGGTGATATATCTTGGATCATCGTGAATGATTGTTGATATCAATTTGTTGATTCTTCATCGAAATTATTTAATCATGTGGTTAAAAAATGAAGTTGGGAGCGAGAATCGAAAATTGATAAAAGTGAATATTATGGTATTTTGATTCATTGTTGATGGTGAACATGATATGTCGTCGAGCGGGTAGGCAAGCACTAGGCTCGGGTAAGCAAAATTCAGAATTGTTGAATTGTTGAATTGTTGGAATGTTTGGAATATTTATTGAATGTTTTGCTTACGGTATTTGAAAAGTGTATTCACTTAGTTGGGGATGCCTCGAGGTCTTTTGTACTTATTTACCGGGGAATGCCCCGACGTATCATGTACGCAAAGGAGGTTCGTGATGAAGGCCTCAGGGCATTGGGTAAAGCAACGGAGTTTAGCTTAGGACTAGTGTAGGTTAGAATAGAATTTATATTTTGTCACTTTTGTTTTGGACTGTATAATTGGATTGGACACTATACTTTGAATTTGTTTTGTTTATTTGATTGATTGTTTTGTGTGATCATGTGTGGTTTATACATTCGTAGTGTCAAAATAGCTGATACGCTCTACCAAGCGACCGTGGTTGAACCACGGGATCGAGGGGTGCCTAACACCTTTCCCTCGGTCAACAGAATTCCTTTCTCTGTTCGCAAACTAGTTTTTAAGAGTCAAAACCGCTTTGAAAAAGGATATCCAAGGGTAACTTGGCACACCCGATTTATGCCAAGTGGCGACTGAGTTAATTGTAAATAATCCTTTTCGAAACAAATTTCATTTTTTCACTTTAATAATAAAAACCCTTTCGAACTTAAAACCAATCTCTCTTTGAAGTTAAAAAATGGGTGTGACAGTGTATAGTGCAGCCACGGTAAAAGGCCATTTCCGAAGCATTTTACTTTGGTATCCTTCTATCAGCCTCTTCTTCTCTATTCTTGAATTAGAATTCAAGTTGTTGGAAATGTGCTGCTGGTTTTCAGTTTGGATTTCGTAGATCCGCGAGGAGCATATATACGTTGAGTAAAGGGAAAAGGAGCAACGTCCGCCAGTCTCACGCCGTTATTATTTTGGTAAGTTTCCTCTTTAGCTCATGTAAGTTGGCTACAAGTTTTTCTTTGTTCCTCAACCTAAATTAATAGTCATGTTTTGTTGGTTTCTTAAGTAATTGACTACTCTACATGTTTGTTTTTATGAGAAAAGAATCATAAGATGAAGTGAATCTTAAGAGATCTAAGTATTACTTTAGTTTTAGGAGGTTTAATAAGTTGTTAAAACTATTTATGTTCATGATATTCTTTCAGTTTTGACATGAAAACGAAATACGAGAACATCGAAATCACGTTCTTGTGATCAAGGCAAACACCACATCCCTTTCTTCTTTGAGATTCATTAAGAATCTAATTACTTTTTCCTGTTAGGATAAGAGACATCATATCTGTCCAGATTTTCAGCACATAGATTTCAGATTATAAATGTGTAATATTTGTGTAACTAGCTTTTAATACTTAAATATAGGAGATATTCTTAGAGATGTAATAGTTAGAAATGACTGATATTAGGGGATACATGGTAGATATTAGGGGATTCAGGGAAGATCTTTAGGGATGTACAAGGAGAACTCCTTCTATTTAATGATAAAACTCTCAACTTGAGAGATCATTCAGCAAAATTGACATTTTCTATATAATAATATTTTGTCCAGAGAAAGTGAAGGACTCATAGGATTATCATTGGGAGATCTTGGATAAAACACACCAAATCAAAAGGAATGGAGTCGACCTTGTATAATGCTGCGATGAGAGGCAATATTGGAGATGGCAATTTTCTGCTTCTTGATCATTTGAAAAGGAATGAAGAAAATGGCTACCAAGTCACTCCAAAGGGCAACACGGTCCTCCATGTCTCATCCCTCTATGGCAACTCCCATTTCGTGGCAGAAGTCCTTAAGATCACTCCGGCATTTTTATGCCATCAAAACAAGAAAAATGAAACCGTTCTTCACATAGCAGCTAATGCAGGACACATTGAAGTAGTACATGTGCAACTTGCACGTATAGAAGATCATAATACTAAGGAGAAACTCACGAGGATGATAGGTGCTAGCGGATATACAGCCCTGCACAAGGCCGTGCGGAGCCAACATCTAGATGTGGTTAAGATCTTGGTGAAAGAAGATCCTGAATTCGAATTTCCGCCTAACCATGCGTAGGAGACGCCACTATTCTGGCGGCTGAATCCGGTTTTCACGATTCTTTGATTAACATCTTGGAATCCTGCAAGAAACCAATTTATGCTGCAGGTCCATCTAATAGAACGCCGCTGCATGCAGCAGTAATTCGGGAACATAACGGTACATAATTTTTGTTATTTGTTGTATCAGTATTGAACTTCAGTTGACTTTCCCATAATCTGTTGATGATTTTGTAATGACTGTTGTCGAACTAGATTTGTGAGAAGATCTAACCCCTTATTTACGCATTTATCGTGTTGACATATCCTGATTGCATTAGATCACTATGGCGTTGGAATAAGCCTTTATGCGAGGAGCTTGAATTATGGGGTTGGAATTCTCTGCACTATGTTGTTAAATTAGGATTGCAAGACGTAGTTTCTGATATGCTGGGGTGGAAAAAATCCTTAGTGTACCTTCCGGCAGGCAGTGAAAATGACTGGACGACAACAATTCACATTACAACCAGTGAAGGTGATGTAAACGTGACAAATAAGCTGTTAAATCACTGCCCTGATTGTTGGGATATGCTTAACAGCAACAATCAAAATGCTCTTCATGTTGTTGTACTGAACAATCAAGGCAAGGTAGTCCGCTTCTTATTAGACTCTGATAAGTGCGATAGCCTTGTTGATGAGCCAAGAAGGTACACGGTCGCACATTTGTTTTTCAAATACTGATTACAACCGACTCAATACAGCAGAAATTGGTGGAGGATTTGTGTAGCATTGGCCGATTTGGAAAACGTGACTTTGAGGTAAAGCGGAAGTACGAGTACATGCACAATCCAAATGATGAAATGGGAACATAAGTCAAAATGCAACTGAGGGAAGTTGATCACGATAAAGCTAAAAAGGCAGATCAAACAGAAGTCGAAAGTATTATGAAGTCAGCTCAAATTCATATTGTTGTGGCCACTTTGATAATGACAGTCACTTTTGCCGCTGGTATCACATTGCTAGGAGGTTTTGAGAGCGACTCCGATAGTCCTAATCAAGGGATGGCGATTCTAATAAGTAAAATAGCATTTCGTGCATTTGTTGTTTCAGATGCCATTACCTTCACATTCTCAATTGTTGCCATATTCATTTACTTCCTCATGGCAGATACAAGTAGAGATCCTCAAAGTAAGAAAATTGTAAAGAAGCTTTATGATCTCGCAGGTATTTTTCAGTGCTTGTCAATGTTAGCAGTTGTAATTGCATTTGCAACGGGTATGTTTGCTACCTTATCACATTCCCTTGGTCTTGCCGTTACTGTCTGTTCCATAGGTTGCCTTTCTATTTTGTTGTACTTCTTGGTTGTGATCTATATTTGTAGATATATGAAGAATATAAGTGAGTAGCAGAGTGACATGAATGCTAGCTACTACTTGTACTTATTGCTTGCAAATATATAATTCAACTACATATTTCAGTTTTTACCCAATGCCTTGAATTACATATGAAAGATATGGTTTTTTAGTCCGTTACATGTTATTTTAGTTATACATCCTTTGTCACATGATATAACAATGTATGTAAGATCATTTTCTTCTATTCAAATTATAAGTGGTCACAGGAGATCATTTTATCGTCACCAACAATGCTATAGACCCAATGTACCTTCACTAAATAATTCATGGTACAACAACAACAATATACCCAGTGAAATTCCACAAGTGGAGTTTGGGGAGGATAGAGTATACGTAGATATTACCCCTACATTGGAAGGCAAAGAGGTTTCCGAATTTTTATAGACCTTCAGCGCAAGGAAAAACGATTCAAAGCAGTTCAAAAAAGAAACGTTAGAAGTGGATCGGAAAAGCCATGGCAAAATACTTTTCCACTTAAGTATAATGATTTTGTCTGTTGCAGAGTTCGAACATGTCACGTGTGCCTAATTCACAAGTCCGCTCTTACCACTAGATCGAAACCCTAGGTATGACTGTGTGACATGGATATAGTTTCAATGATGGATAAGGCGGTTAAGCTACTTGCACCTGTCTAATTTTTAATTGTTTGGGTCGCTTAATGTAAATAGAAAACATCCCTTTGAAAGCCTCATGACCTGGTGGTTACCGTAATAGTAATGACATTTGACGATATGCTGCCTGTTTACTAAGAACATAGCGGAGATAGATTATCATAAATTACTAATGTGTGCTTTTGATTATAATTGCAATATTCCCTCATGGCACATCTAAATATGGGGTCACAAATTGTAGAGGAGAAAAATTAGTCTCATTTTCGATATTTAAGGCTATTCCTTTCACATTGCTAGCAAAATCAATCATTTCCCCAGCTTAAATGTCGTTCCGTCCATAAAAATGTACAATCCCATCTTGTGAATAGTTTGGCTACTATATTTTTCGAATAGCAAGCAAATCTATTGTTGTTCTATCTAATTCTTGTCCCTCGCCGTGGTTTAGCCTCGGGCCCCATGTCCTTTGGATCCTTCACGGGTCTACCCACAAGCGGAAGCAAGCTGACCCCCTATGTTGAAAAAATGAGGGAAGCTAAGGGTGCACGTCCAAACGACAAAAAATGTTGAATTGAATTATACCGTTCTTATTCATTTTTGCACCATAGTAACATCGTTATCATTTTTCTAGTTTATTAAGTCATTTTTTCTATAAATGTAAACTCGCATTTGAATCTTGATCTCGTAGAATTTTCACCCACTTCAACGTTCGATTCGTACTTGTAATTTTTAGGAATTCAATTACTAACACTTGAAATCGTTGTCTATGCTCATGTTCATGAATTGCACTAGTCTATATTAGATATTGCGAGTTCAGTACAAGGAACACAATAGAAATTTGTACACAAGGAAAGAGGTGCAACCGATAAAATAGACAGTAAACTAAGTGATTTCTTCCAATCTGTTGAGAGCTACACGGTACATGTGCTGGGGGTTTTGTGTCGGGGGTTAGATAGCAAATATCTCATAGAATTAGTCGAGGTGCAGAAGGTGGACATGACACTTGTGTCACTCTCTACAATTCTCATTCAAAAAGATACATGACCCACACGCAGTAAAGGGTGGTCAGTTGAGCATCTTATTATGTATACAGAAAATTACACGAAGTACATATGTCAAAAAATTCTTTTTGTACGTATAGATTATTTTTTTACCAGACTCATCCAGCATACTGGCCTCAGCACTGCCACACGTACATAATGAAAGAGATGCAACCGATGGCACAGACAGTAACTACGAGACCAACAGAATGTGCTAAATTAGCATACATACCAGTTACAAATGCAATGACAACTGCTGACATTGCCACGAGCTGCGACGTAGCTCCAACTTTTCTGAGAGACCACAAATAACTCAAATCCTGAAAGGACATTGGACGAGGATTTGTCGCCATATAGAAGTAGCTGAATATAGCACCAGCGGAGCATGTAAAGGTGATGGCATCCGTTATAACAAATGCACGGAATGCTGATTTTCTTATTAGAATTGCCATCTACTTAGTAGGGTTATTGTTTCAAAACCTCCCGATAATGTAAAACCAGCTGGAAAGGTGACTGTGACTAATAAAGTAGCCACCACTAGTTGCATTTGATCTGGTGCTGTTAAGATACCTTTGATGTTTATGTTGCATTCCTTAGCTTGGGTGAAAATTATCTTCTGCCGATCCAGCTGGTTCAGCTTGGGTGAACATCAAACAAGCTGGGCGCGATTCTATCCTTGTCTGTCGTCCACTCTGTGCAAGGCATTGCTACTTCAAATGGAGTCTTTTTTCCCTTGTTATATGGCATCTTCATTGTTCGGGGATGATCTTTTAATTCCAAAGGCACATAGCCCCAGAAATTAGAGGAAGCAAGAAAATGGAGAGGAGTGTTACCATCATTGTCTGGATCCTCGCTAAGATTATCCCACTTTGGCTTCAATAAGAAATTTACCACATTTGCTTGACTATATAATATGTCTTCGTGAAGAGCATTTCGTCCATTGTTGTCGAGCAATTCCCAGCAATCAGGGCAGTGATTTAATAGCTCATGTAAAACGTCTACCTTACCTGCACCGACTGCAATGTGAATTGCTGTTGTTCGGTCATTTTCACTGCCTGCTGGAAGGTAGGCTAAGGATTTTTTCTACCCCAGCATATCAGAAACTACTTCTTTCAATCCTAAAAGAGCAGCAAAGTGCAGCGAATTTAAACCCCCCACGTCAGGTTCCTCACACAAAGATTTATTCCATTGCAACAACAATCTCACACAATCTGGATGCATGTGTCAAATATGATGATGATAAGGAGTTAAATCAACACAAATTTAGACTCCCCAGTGTAGTCTCCAAGTGGGTTGGGGAAGGGTAGAGTGTACGCAGACCTTACCACTAACTTAGAGGTAGAGAGGCTTCTTCCGGTAGACTCTCAGCTCAAGAAAAAACAGTCAAAACAGAACAATACTACAACAAAATAATACAATAGTCAAAGTATAAGAAACAACAATAGTAACAATAATCGAAAAGAGATGATAATATAGAGAGAGTAACGGCAAAAAAACGCCTTGTTGGATGGAAATTCAAATTCAGGATCTTCTTTCACCAAGAAACTGGCTACATCTTTATGTCGGCTCCTCACGGCCTTGTGCAGGGCTGGAGCTCCATTCTCATCTGTCATCCTCATGAGTTTCTCCTTATAATGCTCCTCTATACTAAGTAGCAAATGGACTACTTTGATGTGACCTTCATTAGACGCTATGTGTAGCGCGGTCTCGTTCTTCTTATTCTGATGGCATAACAATGCCGGGGTAATCTTAAGGACTTCTGCCGCGAAATGGGAGTGGCCACAATAGGCCGCCACGTGTAAGATTGTGTTGCCCGTTGGAGTGACTTGGTACTCATTTTCTTCATCCCTTTTCAGTTAGTAAGCAAGTAAGAAATCACAACAACATTGTACAAGGTTGGATCCATTTTTGTTTCTTTTATTTGGTTTGCCGGTGAATTACTTACTTTGATTTCTCTAGATGAAATATTCTGAACACCGTGCAGATCTTTACCTTTGATCAAAAGAAAGGTATTTATTGTTTGCTTTGATCCGAAGAAAGAATTCGTAAAGAAAAACAACATGAATAAAAAACAGCTTTTCACTATTTAAGATCTTCTTATGACCCTTTTTTCCAACACAAACAAAACTAGGTAATTGAAAATGATAGAACAAGAAAAATATTTTCATGCGGTCCAGATAAATTTGGAAAATCACGTTTTACCAATCTTTTCATATTACAAATTCAATACTTTATAATGCAGACTCTTGCAGAAATGCAGGATAAGGCCACGTACATAGACTCCTGTTGAATTTTAGCTTTGAAATTAGAGAAATAACAGAAAAAGAGTTGGAGAGAAAAAAGAAAATTATTTTATTAATGACTCAAAACATATGTTTATATAGCTAAATGTCTAACTACACTCTAATTTAAATTGGGATAACTAATCCTTATTCAAATAATAAAGGACAACTAATTCCTAAGTCACACAGGACTCTAATAATTTAAAACTACTAAAATTATCTATTCCTATTTTATTTCTGAGACATATTTTCAACACTCTATCAGAAATTGGCTGGTTTTCGGCTGAATTTGACCTCTTAAATAAATCTGTCAATTCTTCATTGTTCTTGCACGACTTATGTGCATCTTCTGTTGGATTATATAAGAAACTTTTGCCTCTCATATCAACTTGTAAAATCTCAAGATTCCCTTTTGACATTTGAAATTATTTTTGTACCCGAAATTGTTTTGACTATAACATTCCCTTTTCCTTCTGCAGGAATATAGTCACCATTCCCAATTCTGATTTTCTTATTTTTCAAAGGCATAGTAAATAAACGTATCCTTTAACTTAGCCTCATCTGGAATTTATGTTATCCTACTTCGTGTGAGCACGAGTAATAACTTAAATTTATATAAAGTTGAACAAGTACACACACATCTTATATGTCATCTATGTGAAAATCCTATATGTGGCAAAATTTGTCCAAACCCAAATGACCCGCCCAACCCGCCCAAGGTTTCATGGGTTTGGGCAAGAGTGATTTTGATAATGGGTTAATTTTGGTTAGCCCAAGTCAACCCATTACAAATCACTAACCCAAATAGACCCATGATGATGCCCAAACTTGATCCATCAAATTGCTTAGAGCTTTTACAAAATCCTATTTTATTAATGGGGGCTTACAAAAATAGTCTAGGTTTCAACTAAATGAGAGTGTTTCTAGCCGAACTTTCATAATTACAATTTATAGCATTTCTTTTTCTTTTTTTCATTTTTTTACTTTGTTTTATCTCTAGCATCTACTTCTCTTTCTTTTTCATTTTTTTCCTTTTTAATCTTCTCTTTTTTGTTTTTTTCTCTTTCTCATTTTTTTTTTTGTTGTATTTTAGGTAGGTAAGTAGGTAGGTAGGTAGGTAGGCAGGTAGGTAGATAGATAGATTTGTATTTTTGAAAAATATGATTTTGTCGAGTACGTACAAGTCATGGAAGATGACAGATACATCATAACTAGTCATTTATTTATATTTACCATCATTTTTTTTCTTTTATCTTTTTTTCATTTTCTTTTACTTTTTCATTTTCTTGTTTTTTTTCTCCTTTTTTTATTTTTCATTTTTTTTCTCTTTTTTGGGTTTTTTCTTCTTATTTTTGTTTTTCTCCTTTTTTCTATTTTTATTTTTTTCATTTTTTTTCTTTTATTTTCTTTATTCTATATATAGCTTGTATTTCTCTTTCTTTTTTGAATTTTTTATTCCTCTTTTAAAAAATATGGCTATGTGGAGCACAAGTTATGATTGATGACGAAAAATACCACAATGACTTATTATATTTATATTCGCACTATCATTTATATTTTTATATTTATTGATACAATTGCATTTGTATTTTATAATTCACGCTTGTATTTGTATTTATATTTTATAGTGGATACTTGTATTTGTATTTTATAATTCTACTTGTATTTGCATTTTATAGTTCACATCATCATTTATATTTTTGTATTCGTTGATACAATTGTACTTGTATTTTATAGTTCACGCTTGTGTTTATATTTGTATTTTATAGTTTGCACTTGTATTTGTATTTATAGTTCTCACCATTATTTATGTTTTATACGATTTATCTTTATTGATACGAATTGTATTTTATTAATACAAATTGAACAATACAAATATAAATGATAAATAACAAAAATAAAATGTTAAACTATATAAATATAACGTTTACTTTTCTATGAAATGATACATGTTTATACAATTTGAACCATACACCTAAAAATGACACTTGTTTTTATAGAAATGCAAATGATAAACTTAACATACAAATACTAACGATACATTTACATTGAATGACATATTGCATATTAAATATTTTAGACTCAAATAAATATAATTATTCCTTATAACTATTTGTATACAAATATAAATGATAAATTATATTCAAGGCTAAAGTATTCAAATATAAATAATAAATTTATTTGAAATACATATGATATAAATAAATAAAAATTTTTAAAAAGACATAAAATATAAAATACCAAAAAATGGAAAAAAAAAAAGGAGGAAAAATGAAAATAAAAAAAGGTTTCAAAGAAAAAAGTAATAAAAACAAAAAATAGATTAAAACGAAAAAATAGAAAATAAAAAGGAAAAAAAAGGGAAAAAATGGAATAAAAAATGAAAAAGAAAAAAAAAAAGGAAAGGTAAAAAAGATAGGAAAAAGGAAAAAACTTGTTGGCGTTTTTAATTTGATTAAATTTACATTTGGGTGGGTTGGGTTGTACCAATTACCCATAGTTTAGCCTATCTTGACCCAAATGCATTTGGGCATGATTGGGCATTAGCTCAATTATTTGTTCAGCCCATCTTGACCCGCCCAACTTCAACCCAACCCGCCCATTTGTCACCCCTACTCTTCTCCATTTGCTTGCTGCCTCTAGTAACTATGTGCCTGGATTAATAAACCATCCTAGAGCAAAGAAGATGTCATTTAACAAACAAAATCAAACTCCACTTGATATAGCATTGTCATGCACAATGACAACAAAGAAGGTAAGCGATCGCACATTTATTTTTCAAATATTAGTTGCACTTGAGTATATTCTGGTGAAATATTGAAATACTAGTTCAAGGAATATATCAAGCGAAAGAATGATTTGCATGCACTCATAAATCTTAAGTTTTTTATCCGTTCTTGATGTGGTGTTGAAACATAAAGTAAAACTGCAATTCTATTTCTTGATCTACCTTCACCTAAATTTATTTTTACATGATATCATTATCTCCTAAGCTATGAACAAATTAGTTCTCAGTTAAACAAGTTACTGTGTTAAAATTTTTTACTGACTCAATATAAACTGTACTATTGATGAAAATAGGAGAAATTGATGGAGGTTTTGTGTAGCATTGGCCATTTTAAAAAACGTGACTTTGAGGTAAAGCGGAAGTACGAGTACATGCACAATCCAAATGTTGAAACGGGAACAGGAGTCAAAATGCAACTGAGGGAAGTTGATCATGATAATGCTAAAAAGACATATCAAATAGAAGTTGAAAGTATTATGAAGGCAGCTCAAATCCATATTGTTGTGGGCACTTTGATAATGACAGTCACTTTTGTCGCTGGTATTACATTGCCAGAAGGTTTTGAGAGCGACTCTGATAACCCTAATCAAGGGATGACGATTCTAATAAGGAATACAACATTTCGTGCATTTGTTGTTTCCGATGTCATTGCCTTCACATTCTCAGTTGTTGCCATATTCGTCTACTTCCTCATGGCAGATACAAGTAGAGATCCTCAAAATAAGAAAATTTTAAAAAAGATTTATGATCTCGCAGGTATTTTTCAGTGCTTGGCAGTTGTAATTGCATTTGCAACGGGTATGTTTGCTACCTTATAACATTCTCTTGGTCTTGCCGTTACTATCCGTTCCATAGGTTACCTCTCTATTTTATTGTACTTCTTGATTGTTATTTATATTTGTAGATATATGAAGAATATAAGCGAGTAGCATTATCGGTGATGAAAATTCTGCTACTCGCTAATATGAAGAGCGGTTTCATTTTACTTGTTTTGACAGCATAACAAAGTCGGAGTGATCTTAAGGACTTCTGCCATGAAATGGGAGTAGCCATAGAGGGATGCGACATGGAGGACCGTGTTGCCCTTTGGAGTGACTACGTGGCCGTTTTCTTCATCCCATTTCAAATGATCAGCAAACAGAAAATTGCCATCTCCGATATTGCCTCTCATCGCAGCATTACAGTATGTTGTGTTTAGTGCAGCTATGGTAAAAGGCCTTTTCCGCCCAATATCGGAGATGGCAATTTTCTGCTCGCTGATCATTTGAAAAGGGATGAAAAAAATGGCTACCAAGTCACTCCAAAGTGCAACATGGTCCTCTATGGCAACTCCTATTTCGTGGCAGAAGTCCTTAAGATCACTCCAGCATTGTTATGCTTTCAAAACAAGAAAAATGAAACCGCTCTTCATTTAAGCGAGTAGCAGAATTTAAGTTAACGACAATGCTACTCGTTTATATTCTTCGTATATCTACAAATATAGATAACAACCAAGAAGTACAATAAAATAGAGAGGCAACCTATGGAATAGATAGTAACAGCAAGACCAATGAAATATGATAAGGTAGCAAACATACCCATTACAAATGCAATTACAACTACTAACATTGACAAGCACTGAAAAATACATGCGAGATCATAAGGCTTCTTTACAATTTTCTTACTTTGAGGATCTCTACTTGTATCTGCCATGAGGAAGTAGATAAATATAGCAACTGCTGAGAATGTGAAGGCAATGACATCAGAAACAACAAATGTACGAAATGTTGTTTTCCTTATTAGAATTGTCATCCCTTGATTAGGGCTATCGGAGCCGCTCTCAAAACCTCCTGGCAATGTGATACTAGTGTCAAAAGTGACTGTCGTTATCAAAATGGCCACAATAATATGGATTTGAGCTTCCTTCATAATACTTTCGACTTCTGTTTGATCTGCCTTTTTAACTTTATCGTGATCAACTTCCCTCAGTTGCATTTTGACTCCTGTTCCCGTTTCAGCATTTGGATTGTACATGTACTTGTACTTCCGCTTTACCTTAAAGTCGCATTTTTTAAAACGGCTAATGCTACACAAATCCTTCACCAATTTCTCCTATTTTCATTAATAGTACAGTTTATATTGAGTCAGTCCAAAATTTTAACACAGTAACTTGTTTAACTGAGAACTAATCTGTTCATAGCTTAAGAGATAATGATATCATGTAAAAATAAATTCAAGCGAAGGTAGAGCAAGAAATAGAATTACAGTTTTACTTGATGTTTCAACACCATATCAAGAACGGACAAAAAACTTAAGATTTGTGAGTGCATGCAAATCATTCTTTCGCTTGACATAATCCTTGAACTAGTATTTCAATATTTCATCAGCACATACTCAAGTGCAACCAGCATTTGAAAAACAAATGTGCGATCGCTTACCTTTGTTGTTATTGTGCATGACAATACTATATCAAGTGGAGTCTGGTTTTGTTTGTTAAATGACATCTTCTTTGCTCTCGGGTGATTTATTAATTCAGGCACATAGTTACCAGAGGCAGCAAGCAAATGAAGAGGAGTAGGGGTGATAAATGAGCGGGTTGGGTTGAAGTTGGGTGGGTCAAGATGGGCTGAACAAATAATTGGGCTAATGCCCAATCTTGCCCAAATGCATTTGGGTCAAGATGGACTAAACAATGGGTAATGGGTTACAACCCACCAAAATGCAAGTTTAATCAAATTAAAAACGTGACCAAGTTTTTTTTTCCTTTTTTCTATCTTTTTTACCTTTTCCTTTTTTTTCTTTTTCGTTTTTTTATTCCATTTTTTCCTTTTTTTTGTTTCTTCTTTCCTTTTTATTTTTTTCTATTTTTTTTCTTTCTCTTTTTTTTTTTCATTTTTTAATCTATTTTTTATTTTTCTTACTTTTTTCTTTGAAACCTTTTTTTCTCTTTTTCGTTTTTTCTCCTTTTTTCTTTTTTTAGTAATTCCTTTTTCTTTTCTTTCATTTTTTTTATTGTTGTTGTCAAATTTTATACTTTATGTATTTTTTATTTATTTTTATTATATATAGTTTAAATAAATTTATTATTTATATTTGAATATTTTAGCCATGAATATAATTTATCATTTATATTTGTATACAAATAGTTATAAGGAATAATTATATTTACTTGAGTCTAAAATATTTAATATGCAATATGTAATTCAATGCAAATGTATCGTTAGTATTTGTATGTTAAGTTTATCATTTGCATTTCTATAAAAACACGTGTCATTTTTATGTGTATGGTTCAAATTGTATTAACATGTATTATTTGATACAAATGTTAGCATTGTATTTGTATAGTTTAACATTTTATTTTTGTAATTTATCATTTATATTTGTATTGTTCAATTTATATTAATATAGGAATATATTTGACCCTTCTTACAAAGATTACGGGTTATACTTAATTCTTTTTCTCACAAATTTTAGGAGTAATTTCTCACAAATGAATATTTTTTAACTTCGTTGATTCAACAACTACTTTAGATTTTTAAAATCACCTTACATATCAATTTGCTTATCATTATTTAATTTTTTTTTGTTCTTATTTCATTTTTTTCATTTCCTTATTTAGTGCAAAAATATATGAAATATTTTTTTTAAAAAAAATAGAAGCATGAACGAATTAAAGGAAAAAAGGAAAAAAAAATTAAACTAATTTTTGTTTACATGTAAAATAGATTACCTAACATAGTTTTCTTTGTCTATATTCCCTCAATTTTTTTCCAACTTAAATTCATATTTCTTTTATAATTTTTTTCGATAAAACAAGTGATGGAAAATCAATTTGATGATTGATCAGGAATCAATGTTCACACATAATTTTTTATTTACCCAAAATAGCCATAGAAAATATAGTAGACTTAGTTTAATTTTCGGGAAAAAAATAGAATTCGTTCGGTAATAATAAGGAAAGAAATAAAACATCATTCACGTTCTAAATTCCTATAATTTAGGCATACAACTTTAATACTAAATTTATACTTTTTTCATATATTAATTATTTTATATATGATAAAATTTTAATTGATTTAGAAGTGTTACTTTAATTTTTCATTTTTAATAATATCAATAATTAAAGAAAATAAGTGAAAAAATAATTTTGCCTATTACGAAGACTTTTAATGAAGGTCAAAAAGTTCAAATAATATTTCTAAGGTCTTTCACACTTTTAATATACTATAGATATAGATAAATACAGTAGCATTTTAGATAATATTATTTACTTTGTCCATCTTTGCTTGTAAATTTTACGACAATTAGCTTTTGCATGATATAATGTTATTTCAATTTCAATATTTTTTAGGTTTACAGGTACTTTTTGGTTATAAAACCTTACGAGTTAGAATGTAACTTTCCTTAATGGATAGAAAACTTACTTGACCGACTAGGAACTAGACAAATCGCAGGTTGATATAATTATAGTTCCTTCCAAAGTAAAGTGAAGTCCCAACACTCATAACACCAGACATCTTGTACGAGAGATTCCAACAACGAACGGTTGCTTCATAACTAATTCTTCTGCAAAATGGAACTACTTTGTGATATATGTTGTAATTTGAAGAAGATTATCTCTAACGGTAATAAAAGTTTTATCAAAATAAAACAACTAAATACGACAAGAAAGAGCATATCAATTAAATATTTGTGAAAAAAGATTAAGTGACACACAATAAACAATGATATACTTGACATACAATATTTATTTATATCATATAAAATACATATAGCAATTATTTTAACGTCGACTGCTACTTTCTAACGGGTAACGCACGTATGCTAAACTGGTATATATATATATATATATAGGGGGAGAGAGAGAGAGAGTAAGTGAGAGAAAGTACTAGTAAAAATAGCAAGTAAAAGGAAATTGGCAATGTATATATAATTGCCGGAGAAGATAACGTGTGAGGACGGCAGATAGAAAAGGCACGGTGGTGTAAGGTGGCCGGCGGTGGAGTTTAGATAAGAAACATTTTCCATATTGGGGTCGACAAACCAAGTTCTCTATATGCTTTAGATTTCATGAAGTGTTTGTTTATTTACCAAACCTACAACAAGCTACGGAATATTTCTATGTTTAATTCATTCTATTCTGATTTGTTCCTTCAAAACTTCCCAGAACACGAATCTTCCTATTCGAAAAGCTCCCGAGGTATAGGTCATGTTACAGGATACAGAGAGACAAGGAATACGGCGTAAATGAAGATACGTGGAAAGATTGTATAACCTCAAATGATATAGTAATAAATTTAGCTTGTAAAATAACAATCTGAGGAAGTTCACTAACACAATGCTCCAGGCAAGCAAACAGGGATTAGCCACTTCTATAGTGTTCTGACTAACAAACCTTTCAGAGTTACAATTCTTCTTTCATTATTAGTATATTTTTTTAATTTAAAGTTGGGCTTCATGCCTTTTTATTGAAAGAAAAAAGGGTTTATAAAAATGACATTATAGATATTTTTCATACTTTATAGAACTTAGGAGCCGTTTGGCTATGGATTATTTTCACTTTATTTCAAAAAATCATCTCTCTTTATTTAAAAATCTTTGTTTGACGATAAAAATACCAAATACAACTTTTAAAAAAATCCTAACTTTCTATTTTCATAAAAATAACCCAATATAAATTATGTTTCATTTTAAATTTCAAATTTTAAAATTTTATTACAAAAACTATGACTAAACGCAATTTAACTCCAAACTGAAATTTCAAATAAAATATATTTTTTTATTTTCTTGATCAAACACCTACCTAAATATATTTTTTGTATGCCACATTTTATTTATTTATTTATTTTAAAAAATTAATATATATAATAATAAAGGAGGATCTTCAACTCGATGACGTGACGCTCTAATATTTAATTATTGCTATTTATCTTTTATCTTAGATTTTTGACATTTATTCTTAATTTTAATTCATTTGCTCAATTAAAAAATTAAATTAAAAAACTTACTGTTTTCAGTTACAAAAAAAAACTCATCAAAAGCCTTTTTCAAAGGAAAAGTCTTTTCGCCCACAAAATTTTGGCCCAAATTTGGCCACAATAGAAAATACACATGTTCACACTATAAACTAGTTTTATTTTGGACATTTTAATCCTTTTATCTTGAAAGTTGTATATATTTTTTATCCTATTTCCAATACATTGATTATGTTAATGAGATTAATTATGATTAATTCCAATATGGAAAAGTGTTTGTTTCATGATTTATATTCATTGTTTATTGGGAAAATACGTTTTCAATAATCCTTTTTCTTAGGTAAATATATTTGTTTAAGTATTATTCATATTTACTATGTGTATTTCTGGAAAATAAATTAGCTAGAAATCTCTAATTTTAATTAGTATGATTTTACACCTTTTCAGGTTAAGAAAAAAAAATAATTAGGTAGAGAAATCAAATTTCAGTGTAATCTTAGTCAATGTTTATTCTTTCATAGTAAGAATTTTATTTGTGACAGTAAAAAACAACCAGTACTTTAATTCGCATTTTTTAAGTTTGAACATAACATCCTTGACTCTAGCTACGACTGTTCAAAATCAAATCGAAACCAACAATCTTTAATGATAATTTGATCATTGGATTAGTGGTTCAACTTATTGGATTACCAGATGTAAAGTATGACAAGTTGTTGTTACTGTAATATTTTATAAATTATGCTTGAAAATTATTTAAATATTTACATTAATTTTATTTAAGCTTAATAATTTAAAAAATAATTAATTAGAGATCATTTTAGTAACAAATATAAGTAATAATTCACGATTTATCAAATCGGCTTAATATAGAGGCGAATGAATTGTATAACACTTATTGGTTCGACATATGTGAACTATATGTATGATTTTCATAAGTGTCGATGTTTACCAAATCTAAAGTGTGGTGAGTTGTCGTTATTGCAATATCTTACAAATTATGAATTAAAATTATTTAAATATATATTTTAATGTTATATAAATATAATACTTAAAAATAAATAATTAAAGGTCATTTTAGAAACAAATATAAGTAATGATTCATAATTTATCAAATCGGCGTAACATATGGGCAAAAGACTTGTACCATCAATATTTATGTCTCACTCTCTTTAGTTCGACATATATGAACTATATGCATGATTTTTATATATGCCGAGATTTACCAGGTCTAAAATTTGTTGAGTTGTCATTATTGAAATATTTCACAAATTATGTGTAAAAATATTCAAATATATAGTTTGATTTTTATTTAACATAATAATTAAAAATAATTAATTAAAAGTCATTTTAGTAATTAAATATAAGAAATGATTCATAATTTATCAAATCGGCATAGCATAAAGGCGAAAGACAATCAACACTTCTGTCTCACTCTTTTTGGTTCAACATATATGAACTATATGCATAATTTATAGAATGTGTCGACATATATCAGTTTTAGAGTGTGTTGAGCTGTCGTTATTGAAATGTTCACAAATTATGTTTAAAAATTATTTAAATATACAATTTACATTTATTTAAATATAAAAATTAAAAATAATTAATTGGTGGTTAATATATATATATACACACAACAACAACAACAACAACAAACCCAGTGTATTCCCACATAGTGAGGTCTGGGGAGGGTAATATGTACGCAGTCCATACCACTACTCCAGGGGAAGTAGCAAGGTTGTTTTCGATAGACCCCCGGCTCAAGACTCTTATATATATATATATATATATATATATATATATATATATATATATATTATTCATGAATTCATTTACTACATTTTTTAATTCTTCGTATTTTAAAAACTATTTTTGATTTAACATTTTTTTTATATGCAGAAAGAATATGTCATTTTTTATCTTCATCTTCCTCCATTAATGGTTAAGGTACACCACTTTAATCAATTTGTGTTTCCTTACATTTATAAAAGTCAACCTTTTGCTGTTTTTGAATAATATATATACATGCATTGCATTTTTTATTATGTACTAAACTGCTGTTTTTGAACAATATATATGCATGCATTAAATACTTTATTGTGTACTAAACTATCTGAAAATTATGACACGTGGATATTCATGGTGCCATCACAAATAATATTTTGTATAATAATTGTATATCATACTTTTCATCTATTTTAACATTTTAGATTCATGAATCTTCATCATTTAAAGTTACAAAGCAAACATGTTTGTAGTTTCCCAAAATAGTACTGTTAATTTAAAAAAAAGAAAAACAAAAAAATCAAAAAAGAGAGAAAATGTGCATGATTTTGTAAAAATCAAGAGGCAAGAAAGTACTAAACATTGAGGATGCTACTCAAGTCATGTTTATTAAACCTAATGGTTATTCTTTGCTTTCTAACAATGAACTAACCTCTTTATCTTTGCCAAGTGTTGTTTCTTCATGTTGGAAGATTATGATCTATTTTTGGAAGAACTACCAAGTGGGTTGCCTCCTTTGAGAGGAATATAGCATGAAATTGACTTTTTGCTGGGTTCTCAAATACCTAACAAAGCGGCTTATAGGAGAAATCCTCAAGAGACTAAAGAATTGCAAAGACAAGTGGAAGAACTTGTGAATAAAGGTTTCGGTGAGAGAAAGTTTAAGTCCATGTGCAGTGCCCGTAATTCTAGTACCCAAGAAAGATGGGACATGGAGAATGTGTGTAGATTGCCGTGCCATTAATAAAATTACGATAAAATATCGACATCCCATCCCTAGACTTGATGATATGCTAGATGAATTGTCTGGTTCTACCTTATTCTCGAAAATTGATTTGAGAAGCGGATACCATCAAATCCGAATGAAATCCGGAGATGAATGGAAAACCTCTTTCAAAACTAAGTTTGGATTACATGAGTGGATGGTGATGCCTTTTGGGCTAACCAATGCACCAAGCACTTTTATACGACTAATGAACCATGTGCTTAAGTCATTTATTAATAATTTTGTTGTGGTTTATTTTGATTATATTTTGGTTTACAGAAAGTGTTTGGATGATCACATGCAACATTTGAGAATGATATTTGATGTGTTGAGAAATGAAAAGTTGTATGTGAATTTTAAAAAGTGTTCTGTTTGTGTGGACCGTGTTGTTTTCCTTGTCTTTGTTGTAAGTTCAAGAAGAGTTGAGGTAGATGATGAAAAGGTAGAAGCTATTAGAAGTTGTCCAACTCCTACGTCCATTAGTGATGTTAGAAGCTTCCATGGGTTGGCAAGTTTTTATAGAAGATTTGTGAAGGGTTTTAATTCTTTAGTCGCTCCTCTAACCGAGGTTATTAAGAAAGATAAGCCTTTTATTTGGGGTAGAAAACAAGATGAAGCCTTTAGAATCTTGAAAGAGAAACTTAGTTCCACTCTATTACTTCAACTTCCCAACTTTGAGAAGATGTTTGAAATTGAGTGTGATGCTAGTAGAGTAGGCATTGATGCGATCTTGATGCAAGAAGGGAAACACATATCTTACTTTAGTCAGAAATTAAGAGGAGCTCCATTGTAATATTCTACCTATGACAAGGAACTCTATGCCTTAGTGAGAGCTTTAAAAAATTGACGACATTATTTGTGGCATAAAGAGTTTGTGATTAAAACCGATCATGAGGCTTTGAAGCATATTAGGGTCCAAAATAAGCTTAAAAGAGGCATGACAAGGGAATAGAGTTCATTGAGTCTTTTCCATATGTGATTAATTATAAGAAAGGTAAAGAGAATATTGTGGCGGATGCTTTATCTAGAAGATATGCATTGATGAATACCGTGACATCTACATTGATTGGTTTTGAGTGTTTGAAGGATTTATATTCTAATGATGATGATTTTGGAAAAGTTTTTGGAGAGTGTCAAGTGAGCTTGAATAGGTGTGTGCAAGTTGTTAAGGAGGGAAATGAAGTTAGAACTCCTAGATATGAATTGAAGAAGGGCTACTTGGTTAGAAATGGAAAACTTTGTGTGCCTATGTCTTCATGGAGAGAGTTGTTTGTGAAAGAGGCACACAATGGAGGTTTGATGGGTCATTTTTGAGTGTCAAAAACCTTAGCTATTCTTAGTGAACATTTCTTTTGGCCTAAAATGATAAAAGATGTGCAAAGAATTTGTTCTAGGTGTTTGGATTGTAAGCATGCTAAATCTTGTACCCAACCCCATGGCTTGTATACCTCTTTGCCTATTCCTATCGGTCCTTGGCTAGATATTTCCATGGATTTTGTTATTGGGCTCCCTAGGACTAGGAATGGTAAGGATAGCATCTTTGTTATTGTGGATAGATTTTCAAAAAATGGCTCCGTTTATTGCTTGTCATAAAAGTGATGATGTATCTCATGTTGCTACTTTATTTGTTCATAATATGATGAAATCGCATGGTGTTCCCCAAACAATTGTTAGTGATAGAGATTCAAAATTTCTTAGCCATTTTTGGAGGTGTTTGTGGGGAAATTTGGGAACCAAATTGCTATTTTCTACTTGTCATCCTCAAATGGATGGCCAAACAAGGTGGTTAATAGAATATTAGATAACATGCTTAGAGCTATGATTAAAGGAAAGTTAACTTCTTGGGAGGATCAATTGAAATTAATTGAGTTTGCCTATAGTAGAACTATTCATAGATCTATTTGGTATAACCCCTTTTGAGTGTGTTTATGGCTTTAATACTTTGACTCCATTGGATTTAACTCCTTTGCCCAAAGATGTTATTGTGAGTGTAGATGCAAAATCTAAGGTAAAAGCTATGAAGAACATCCATGACAAAGTAAGATTGCAAATTGAGAAGGCTAACAATGATGCAACCAAAAGAGCCATCAAAGGACAAAAAAAAGTCACCTTTGTACCTGGTGATTGGGGATGGGTTCACTTTAGAAAGGAGAGATTTTCAAGCAAAAGGAAGAACAAGCTTATGCCAAGAGGAAATGGACTTTTCAAGTGCGTGAGAAGATTGGAGATAATGCTTACAAAGTGGACTTACCAAGTGAGTATTTGATTCATAATATTTTCAATGTTAGTGATTTATGATATCTTTTTGATGTAGGATTGGCGAATTCGAGGATGAATTATTTCGAAGAAGAGGATAATGATGTACATTAAAGTGATGCTACTTTAAGAAGGTTTTGATACAAGAAAGACAAGGAACACATGAAAACACACTCCATCCTGAGGCGGAATAAACTTAAAGTATATCCACAGTTCCTTGGTTTTAAGCATGAAAAGATTAGTACAAATGTGACAAAGTAAGTGGATCAGATAAGCATCAAGAAAAAATGACAATAGGCCGAAAGTCATTGTTTCTCACCATAAGATGGTACCGAGATCAAATGGTAGAAGCAACCAAGGACTTAGGTCTCGCTCACTCTTAGTCTCCCCTAGGATGTCATCCTCAAAGTTAAGCATACCCTCTTTATCACCATTGGAAATATCATGAAAAAAAAGAGGTTTAAGAAAGGTGTTCCACAAGTCAACTTCAAATAAAGGATTCTCATGCATGCACTTACTACTAGTTTCAAAATCTTCACCAGGCATATGTCCAAGATAAGAAACACATAGAGAAGAAGTCGATAGAATTTCTAAACACGTATAAGTTTCTCTTTCACAAGAGTAGTCCTCACATACATACAAATCATCACGGGCAACCCAAGGACTATAATCAAAACGTTCTTCACAAGGACAATCATAATTCAAGATTTCTATACATTCAATCAAATCAAGATCATCTTCATCCGATTGATCATTTTGCTCACCCTCACTAGTTGTTAGCAACTCACATACAAGCATCGACTCACCTTGGTTTTCACAAGGGTGAACTAGTGTGTGAATACTCTCGTCACTTGATAATAGAACCGTCTTTAAGTTATAAGTGCTAGCACTAGATGGACACAAATCATTCACACGAGGAGAATCAATTTCGTCATCTAAAGAATCAACTAGTGCTTGTGTGCCTACAACAAGAGTTTGGTCCTCATGCGACCTAACAATATCAAGAGTATCAGAAAAGAAAGACTCAAACACCTTTACCCTGGGCAAAGTCGAAACTACACCCACTTGGCTCCTACTAGCCGCAACACAACATTCTAAGTTCATGTAGGGAATAAAGTTTTTACCTCGTAGCTCATATGAGTTACGACCTTCCTCTTGACATGTGCTCGGGCATCCCACTTTCTCTCTTTGGCCTACCATATGATCCAACCTTTCATTTTCCATAGCTAGGTTTTGGGACATAGTAACAAGGTAGGCCAAAATGGCATTGGTGGTATTGTTGTCCTTTGGTTGAGAGGTTGAAGCTACGAGTTCTCTTGTAATTGTACCTAAAAAATAAAAAAAACAAGCCTATAAAACAAAATACAAGTTAGTTCGAAACAACCTCACTATACCTTCACACACTTGATCGGCGCACACTTGGATTCACAAGTGTTGAAAGTCGGCTTGTACTTCGTGAGTGATTGAGGGATGAGTCTATCTTTGCCCAGAATAGCTTTTAGTTTGAGTTGACTCAGAGAAAATTTATTTACAGACTTGAACCAATAAGATACAACAAATTCACTAAAGAGAAAAGCATATAACAAATGCTAAACACGAATGAACGAACACAAGGACTAACTAACAATCTAGTAGATGAGTACTAGTTTGCCAATTAGTATTGGAACCAACGAAATTGAAACTAAGGAACAACAAAAGGAAACTATGAAATCTAAAATTTGAGCTTAAATATGTTGCGTGAACAGTAAACGATAATCTGGCAGCCACGTATTGGTTGCGGTTCTTTAACAATTTTTATTTTCCAAAGTTGGAAGTTTTGGTCAATTTTTTAATTTGGGAATTGGTGAAATTGGTTAAGGAGGGAAAAATAAGTCTTGGAATCCTCTTTAAATTTTCAAAAAGGAAGACTTGACTTTCTTTGTTCTCTCTCCTCAAAACATGGCCCTTAATTCATGAAAAGTTATTGGTAAGTGGTCGTTAAAATCTTTGGTGGTTGAGGAGTCTTTCAAGACTAACAAACTTTACACCTTTTTCCTCCAACCTTTTAGATCTAACATACACTTTTCTTTCAATAAAGGATGAAGATTAGTGAAGAACACCAAGGATACAAACTTTTAAATTTTGGAGTGTAAGGTTCAAGTTGGTCTCACACTTTAATCAACACTTTCTGAAGTTTCACCTTTCAACAACAACTTCAACAAAAGGTTCTTAGGCCACCAATTTATAACAACATCCACGGCCAAGCTTAAGAACAACAAGGCAAAACCACACGGCCAAAAATAGTGCTCCACAACAATGTTCAACAACAATGGGCCAAGTTTATGTTCACAACAACAACATCAAAATACAAGCTCAAATCAAGATATAGACTCAATGTGTTAGTAAGGAACAAAACTAACACTTAGAGGCAACAAAGAAAAGTTAAAATCTCGGCCAAGTCACAACAAAAACATAATTTTCGTCCAAGAACACAAAATGGACAGATTGCTCTCTTTTCTGGAATTTTCAGTTTTCAACTTCTTTTTTTTTTTATTTTTCAACTCTCAAGCCCAAGATTAATCTTGTTAGAACAAAATCAAAGATGAATCTGATACCAAATGATACAAGAAAGACAAGGAACATATGAAAACAGACTCAAAAAATATTCCACTATATAGTTCAAGAACCGAGGACCCTTTTGAAGATCACTCTCGGATTCGACAAATACAACAAGAATACAAGAAACAAGGGTATATTTGACAACAAATCAGCCATCACAAACTAAAAAAGAGATTAACAAGATAACAAGATGAAGAACAAGATGAACAATAACACAATGGAAACAACAATATACGTTTTTGACTAGAAAACAACAAAGAGAACAAGAAATGTAAAGAGAGGTAGTGAGACATATATTATTACAAGACCTAAGAACTAGGGTGTGTATTAAACACCTAAACCCTTAGAAACATGTAATAAGAACACCTACACTCTTTGTGGACACAAGAGAGACCTCAATCCTTCAAGCACCCAACGTTCCAAGCCATGAATCCAACACGAGTGATTCCACACTCAAGTTGAAACCTAGTTTCGATTTTACCTCAAAGGAGAGAGGACCTGGTGTTTCAAAAGTCATACAAGACTTACAAATATCATGAATAATCTAACACTAAATGACCTAAAATGTTCTATTTATAGTAGGTTATAAAAATAGTGTTAAATGTCCAAAAGACCCATTAGTCAAATCCTTCACTTTGGGCACCCTTGGAGTGTAGTTTGTGGACTAATGTTTTGGAGCCTATTTGGGCCTTCCTTTGCACTTCATGTGTACGCTCCAAGTCTCAGGTTCAATACATCTCACATACGTCCATCCTCGTGGTCGTACTTGTATCAGGTTTGCTGCAGTAGGCTTGAATCTCCTTAAAGAGAGCAAGATATCCGCGCCTCAGCTGAAAAAGAAGAAAAGATATTTCTTTATTTTCTTCACTTTTAATTTTATTGTAATTTCACCAACAATATATATATATATATATTCTCGGTGGATCCCACTAGTTAATAGTTTATATATCTCCTATAAATTAAAATTTTTGAAGAGATCATCTCCAAATTATATATACAATGAAGCAAATAGCAGAAAACCAAATAGACTAATGATATTATTAATGGGGTGAAATTTTTTTGTGAAAAATGAGATTTTTCTTACCAAAGCCACTCGTCTACTCTGACATGAATGCTGATCCCAAAGAACCTCTCGGGCTGAAACGCTTCAGAATTGTGCCACCATAATTAGGAAGTACAATTAACAATCAGAGAAAGAGGAACATTATTTGCCTAGCGTATGTTGGAGGCAGCCCACCTTGCAGAATGTAGACTGCAGGAATGTCATGGTAAAATTTCAAGATGAAAAGCAACTTCCTAAGCCATTGCTACATACAACATAAGAAATCAAATACGTGGAGATGCAACAACTAACAAAGGAAATTTTCGCCTAACTGTAATTCCAAGTGCTTCATCCATATCCAAATCTTCAGGTTTTGTTCCATTTGGTAACGAAAATTCAAAATGAAACAACATTCTTGCCAATGCCAACTCATTCACAACTTTAGTGAATGTAATTCCGGGACAACCTCTTCTTCCAGCACCAAATGGAATTAACCCGAAATGTAACACTTTGTAATCCACAGAACTGTCCAAAAACCTTTCTGGTTGAAACTCCTCCAGATTTTCCCATATGGTCGGGTCTCTGGAGATGGCACAGGGACAAACAAAGACTTGAGTTCCAGCAGCTACGTCCTAGCCCAACACTTTGGTGTCCTTTATTGCTTCTCGAGGAAGCAATGGCACCGGAGAATGAAGGCGTAGACTCTCTTTGATCACTGCTGCAAAATAAGGCATGTGCTCCAAGTCGTCCTCTGTTACATGTGACTTCCCTTCAGTGACTTGTCTCACCTCGTCTCTTAATTTTTGCTATGTTTTTGGATTCCTCATGAGTTCATTCATTGTCCATTCTAAAAGAGTGGAGGTTGAATCTGTTCCTGCAGAAAACATATCCATTATAATAGCTTTAATTGAATCCATTTCAACCTTAAAACCCGATTTGTTTTCATTTCTGAACTTGGAGCAGTATATCCACAAAGTCTGCTGACTCTTCCTCTTCGTCATCTATTTTCGTCTCCGTGTTCCTCAATTACACCTTCCAAAAATGCGCTAACCTCTGCAGCCACTTTGGCATTTAAACCATTGAAATCACCAATATTTAAAACATCCAAAAATTCAACAAACTCTAATAACAATGTCTTAAACTTTTTCCCTTCTTCCCCGTCACAATACTTCCTTCCTAATGCCACTCTACAAAGCACGTCAATCGTTATGCTCACAAACAGCTCCGTCAAATCAACAACTTGTGAACTGTCAATTGAATCCTTAATCTTTTTTAGAAGAAGAGAAGTTTCCTCTTCCCTGATTTTGCTAAAAGATTGGACTCTTTTATTGTTCAAAAGCTGAAGCATGCAAATACTTCTGGCGTTCCTCCAGTACTCACCGTATGGGGTGAAAGCCACGTCCTTGGGTCCGAAAAAGAGCTTGCTGGGAATACTTGACATAGGCTTTTCAGCAAAGCCCATGTCTTGGGTTTTCATGATCTGTGAAGCTGCTTCGGCTGATGATGCGATCAAGACAGGCACGCTGCCGAACTGAAGCATCATCATTGGACCATGTTCGTTAGATAGTTTTTGGAGCGAACGATGTGGTTGTAGGCCCAGTTGATGAAAGTTTCCGATAAATGGAAGATTAGGAGGAGATGGAGGAAGATTTTTCTTGGATTTTTTGGATGAAAGCTGGAAAAATAATAGTAGAACAAATGACAAGAAAATTAACAAGGGAAGAAACGCAAATACGGATATCATTTTCTTTTCGACTGTATTTAGTTTTTATATTTTGCAAGAAATAGAAGAGATATTGGTTAAATGTGCATGGTTGAGGATTGGGGAGTTGTTCTCCTTTTATAGATTTTTATTAGAGAGACCAAATGAAAGGAGAATGCAGCCCATGAAGGACAAGAAATTAAAGCGACAATTTTGAAAAAATAAAGCTAGGATTACTTCACTTTATAAGTGATTAACACGTTTGGTGTAATGCATAAGGAAAGATAATCTTCAAATAAATTTATATTTTTGAAATGGGGTTGGGGAAGGGATTAAAAGGTGAAAGTTAGGTAGCTAACTAGAACTACTAAAATTCTCCAACTCCTTTGAATTCAAACATAGAAAACAAAAAATATTTTTACTAACTTATCATTAATTAATAAATACTTATAAAAATTATATAAATCTTTGGTGTTTTCTCGATTATGTGAAAATTTTATTTATTTAAAGAAGGGTAAAATTGGAAGGACGTCATTAATATCTTCTTGGTCACCACTTATTCTTCACATAGCAGCTAATGAAGGGCACACTGAAGTAGTATGTGTGCTGCTTGCATGTATAGAAGATCATAATAATAATTACTAAGGAGAAACTCACGAGCATGACGGATGCTAGTGGAGATACAGCCCTGCACAAGGCCGTGCGGATCCAACATCTAGATGTGGTTAAGCTCTTGGTGACAGAAGATTCTGAATTTGAATTTCCGCCTAACCATGCACAGGAGACGCCACTCTATCTGGCGTCTGAATCTGGTTTTCATGGTGCTTCAATTAATATCTTGATATCCTGCAAGAAACCAACTTATGCTGCAGGTCCATGTAACAGAACGCCGCTGCATGCAGCAGTAATTCAGGAACATAAAGGTACATAATTTTTTGTTATTTGTTGTATTAATATCTAACTTCAGTTTACTTTCCCATAATCTGTTGATGATTTCGTAATGTCTGTTGTGGAGCTATATTTGCGAGAATATCTAACCCCTTATTTGTGCATTTATCATGTTGACACATCCAGATTGCATTAGATCACTATGGCGTTGGAATAAGCCTTTATGCGAGGAACTTGACTTATGGGGTTGGAATTCACTGCACGTTAAATTAGGATTGCAAGACGTAGTTTCTGCTATGCTGGGGTGGAAAATATCCTTAGTGTACCTTCCTACAGGCAATGAAAATGACTGAACGACAGCAATTCACATTGCAGCCAGTGAAGGTGATCTAAACATTATAAATAAGCTATTAAATCACGTACATATATTCCTGTAGTCTGTCATCTTTCCCCGACCCCACACATAGCGGGAGCTTGTGCACGGGGCTGCCCCCTTGAATTCAATGTTTCTAACCTTCCACTATTTACCGACTGAACCCCATCACTTTGTTAAGGTACTTAAGAAGCAACATGTGATGATATTCTCTTGTTTTTCTCTTTTTCTTTTTTTGGTTCCTTCCTTTCTTAACTTGTAAAGTTGAGTATGTTGCAGCTGCCTAATGTGTTAGTCATACAATTTGGTGTTTGAAGTTGATAAAGATGCTACAAGAGCAAGCTACTTGTCACGATCCGAACTAGGGCCTGGCCGTGACGGACATCCCAAACCATAAAGGCCCGGGACGCCCTTCTCTATCTGGTAATCATGTACAACACTCATTTAATAAAAGAAGATGTGGAAACATAATCTGCTACGGAAACATGGTGAATTCTGAATTCAACATAAGTATGGAAGTTGTAGATCAACTACATCTAAATAACATCTGACTCAGTCTGCGAAATCTCTACTACATGAAAATCTTACAACTGTCTGAAATCTGGGACAAGGCCCCCAGTAGACCAAAACTAAAATAAGTGACATAATCTGGAAAGATAGACCTTCTGAAATAAAGAAGGCTCACCAACTGAATACTGCAACTCTGTCTGATAACAATCTACTGCTTTTCTAGACCCCTAGACTGAGCCTCAGAACCTGGAGGGAGGAGGGGGGTCAATATAGATGTACTGGTACGCAAAGTAATCCAAAATAAAATTTGTATATATACATAAAATAGTTGGAGAGCAATTTGTCAAAATGTCATACATGAAATAGTTCTAAAATGCATGGGCACCTTTTTGAAAAGTCATAAATCATTCTTAACAATGCAGCTTCTAATCTTCGTATTAATTCTGAGTTAGGTGGCACTCCCCTAAAATTCTGATATTCCACGGACAGTATGGAATCCACCATTGACTTGGCGGGGAAGCCCCCACCTCGAGTGTGCTACAAGGGTTGGAGTTTCTGATTCTGATACGCCACACGGCACTAGGCCAACGTAATATAATATACCCGGATCGGTAAATCACGGTTTTGGACAATGAATTTTATGAACTCATGCCTTCTTCAGAGAACCACCTAAGCTCTCTTTATGCCCAATTTTATCCTGTTCTGAATCATGCATTATTCTAGTTTTCAATATCTGAAAATTCTGACTTTAAACATGGATTCTATTCTATTCTGAATTACCATGGCATAATCTGAATTGGTGTCATCACACCAAGACTTGCAAGTCCTATTTCTGAGCCATGATGCATCATGCATAATTCTTTCATTAAAACATAGTTCAGACCACCCAAACATGCAAATAGTATAAGAGATTTCATGTTCCGAAAGCATAAGTCAAAACTATGCAAGAACTCTTTAAACATAAGGTGGTCATGTGTTTTTGGGAAAATCCATGTACTCTTTCATTATATGTATTTTCAACCTTTTTCAATACAAACAACCCTCTCTTTTGAATTCAAGACTCATAACCAAATCATTCATAAATCAAGACACTTCGTAACATGCTTTTCAATATGCATTTCAAAAATAATTCATATCATGTGAAACATGGGAACAATCACACCAAGAGAGGGATTTCATGTGATTCATGCTCTCAATTTGAATATTAACTTAAATCACATACTTATATATATATATATATATATATATATATATATATATATATATATACAATTTCAAATCAATATGGGGAAGGTCAAAAGACCAAAACAATACCGTCAAGATTTCTAAAGCATGAATGTGTTCATAAATCTGAAAACCCCTTTCTTAAAATCATGATTTCTATGCCCATGAGATTTTAGGAAAACCCCGCGTACCTCGATTTCGGAGAATAATGAATGATTCTTGAAGCTTACGTATTGGGGATTCCAAATCTCTAATTATATTCAAAAACTCACTGTTGAATCTTGAATTATTTGGGATTCTTGTTTGAAACCCTAGAGAACGTTCTTGATGAATTTTGGTGAAAGTGTATGTGTTTAGGTGCATTTGAGATTAAATCCCGTGTTTGGATGGGTTTGGGGCCATGGAAAATGTCTAATTTGATCTTGGAATTTAAAATCCGAGATTGGAACGCTGTAAAAGGCTTCATCGTGATGCGTTGAAAATCGCGGTGAGCTACTGGAATTGACAATTGTCAATTTAAGGCTCATCGCGACGCGGTGGCCAGTCAATCGGGAATGCTGACACTTAAAATGCTCTAACTTCTTCACCGAGTGTCCGTTTTAGGAGAATTTGGTATCGATGGAAAGATAATTTTAAGATCTTTCATTTGATATATAGTAGGTCATACAGTTAGTTATATAAAAGGAGCTATGGTCGATTGAAGTTGACTCAAGTTTCGACGCTTACTAAAACTCGAACGATAGGAAAGCTTTCAACTTGACCTTGAGTTAGGGGACCTTTATGATCTCAATTCATGCTCAAATAGGTTACCACACTACATACTTGATTAACATGGAAAATTTGCATAGGATTTATGGCTTTTGGATCATCTACGCATAGAAATGACGGTTTTTATTCTAGCCCGAAACACGGGGCGTTACACTACCATAGATAATATTACTTGTTAATAAGAAGTACCGTTGCTTTGGTGAAAGAATAGGCCTTGTGATCTGAAACTTCCTATGTAACTCACATAGAGACTCGGTTCTATGTTACAACCTTGACTGGCTTGCAGTTCTTCAATCTTTTTGTATAATGTTCTTGAGTGATAGATATGTCATCAACATCTTGTTTCAAAATTAATATGAATTCATATTATATAATGTCCTCATTATTAAAGATACCTTACTTTAGAGCAAGCTATATGATGTTCGATCGGAGTTTTCCTCTCTCAAATGAAATATGCCACTCCTCTCCGATACGATTGGAGCTTTAATTCTAGTATGTTTCTTTACACTGCTCATCAAACAATCCTTGCTAAACACAGTACCTGCAATTTTGGACAGGTTGTTCTAGTCCCAGTATAGCTAATCTGAGCCCCTCCGCAAAGATTCCAGTAACGGATTCTTGTAGAGGAATATGTTGTGTTTAGTGCAGCCACGGTAAAAGGCCTTTTCCGGAGCATTTTACTTTGGTATCCTTCTATGAGCCTCTTCTTCTCTATTCTTGAATTAGATTTTAAGTTGTTGGAAATGTGCTGCTGGTTTTCAGTTTGGATTTCGTAGATCTGCGAGGAGCATATATATGTTGAGTAAAGGGAAAAGGAGCAATGTCCCCTAGTCCCACACCATTATTATTTTGGTAAGTTTCCTCTTTAGCTCATGTAAGTTGGCTACAAGATTTTCTTTGTTCCTCAACCTAAATTACTAGTCATGTTTTGTTCGTTTCTTAATTAATTGACTACTCTACATGTTTGTTTTTATGAGAAAAGAATCAAAAGATGAAGTGAATCTTAAGAGATCTAAGTATTACTTTTGTTTTAGGTGGTTTAATAAGTTGTTAAAACTGTTTATGTTCACGATATTCTTTCAGTTTTGACATGAAGGCGAAATACGAGAACATCAAAATCCCGTTCTTGTGATCAAGGCAAACACCAGATCCCGTTCTTCTTTGAGATTCATTAAGAATCTAATTATTTTTTCCTGTTAGGATAAGAGACATCATATCTGTACAGATTTTCAGCACATAGATTTCAGATTATAAATGTGTAATATTTGTGTAAATAGCTTTTAATACTTAGATATAGGAGATATTCTTAGATATGTAATAGTTAGGAATGACTGATATTAGGGGACACATGGCAGATATTAGGCGATTCATGGAAGATCTTTAGGGATGTACAAGGAGAACTCTTTCTATTTAATGACAAAACTCTCAACTTGAGAGATCATTCAGCAAAATTGACATTTTCTATATAATAATATTTCGTCCAGAGAAAGCGAAGGACTCATAGGATTATCATTAGAAGATCTTGGATAAAACACACCAAATCAAAAGGAATGGAGTCGACCTTGTATAATGCAGCGATGAGAGGCAATATCGGAAATGGCAATTTTCTGCTTGCTGATCATTTGAAAAGGAATGAAGAAAATGGCTACCAAGTCACTCCAAAGGGCAACACGGTCCTCCATGTCGCATCCCTCTATGGAAACTCCCATTTAGTGGAAGAAGGCCTTAAGATCACTCCGGCATTGTTATGCTATAAAAACAAGAAAAATGAAACCGCTCTTCTCATAGCAGCTAATGAAGGACACACTGAAGTAGTACATGTGCTACTTGCACGTATAGAAGATCATAATACTAAGGAGAAACTCACGAGGATGACAGGTGCTAGTGGAGATACAGCCCTGCACAAGGCCGTGCGGAGCCAACATCTAGATGTGGTTAAGATCTTGGTGAAAGAAGATCCTGAATTCGAATTTCTGCCTATATTCGAATTAGTCTAACACTGTATCTGGCGGTTGAATCTGGTTTTCATGATGCTTTGATTAACATCTTGGAATCCTGCAAGAAACTAATTTATGCTGCAGGTCCATCTAATAGAACGCCGCTGCATGCAGCAGTAATTCAGGAACATAAAGGTACATAATTTTTGTTATTTGCTTTATCAGTATCAAATTTCAGTTGACTTTCCCATAATCTGTTGATGATTTCATAATGCCTGTTGTCGAACTAGATTTGCGAGAAGATCTAACCCCTTATTTATGCATTTATCATGTTGACACATCCAGATTGCATTAGATCACTATGGCGTTGGAATAAGCCTTTATCCGAGGAACTTGACTTATGGGGTTGGAATTCACTGCACTATGCTGTTAAATAAGGATTGGAAGACGTAGTTTCTGATATGCTGGGGTGGAAAAAATCCTTAGTGTACCTTTCGGCAGGCAGTGAAAATGACTGGATGACAGCAATTCACATTGCATCCAGTGAAGGTGATGTAAACATGATAAATAAGCTGTTAAATCACTGCCCCGATTGTTGGGATATGCTTGACAGCAACAATCAAAATGCTCTTCATGTTGCCGTACTGAACAATCAAGACAAGGTAGTCCGCTTCTTATTAGACTCTGATAAGTGCGACAACCTTGTTGATGAGCCAGAAAGCGACGGCAACACTCCTCTCTATTTGGTTGTACCCCACTTCATACAACATTCTTATGCAAAGTGACAACAAAGAAGGTAAGCTGTCTCATATTTGTTTTTCAAATACTGATTGCGACCGACTCAATATAAACTGTACTATTGATAAAAACAGGAGAAATTGGTGGAGGATTTGTGTAGCATTGGCCGATTTGAAAAACGTGACTTTGAGGTAAAGAGGAAGTACGAGTACATGCACAATCCAAATGCTGAAACGGGAACAGGTTTCAAAATGCAACTGAGGGAAGTTGATCACGATAAAACTAAAAAGGCAGATCAAATAGAAGTCGAAAGTATTATGAAGGCAGCTCAAATTCATATTGTTGTGGCCACTTTGATAATGACAGTCCCTTTTGGCGCTGGTATCACATTGCCAGGAGGTTTCGAGAGCGACTCCGATAGTCCTAATCAAGGGATGGCGATTCTAATAAGGAAAACAACATTTCATGCATTTGTTGTTTCCGATGCCATTGCCTTCACATTCTCGGTTGTTGCCATATTCATCTACTTCCTCATGGCTGATACAAGTAGAGATCCTCAAAGTAAGAAAATTGTAAAGAAGCTTTATGATCTCGCAGGTATTTTTCAGTGCTTATCAATGTTAGCAGTTGTAATTGCATTTGCAATGGGTATGTTTGCTACCTTATCACATTCCCTTGGTCTTGCCGTTACTGTCTGTTCCATAGGTTGCCTTTCTATTTTGTTGTACTTCTTGGTTGTGATCTATATTTGTAGATATATGAAGAATATAAGTGAGTAGCAGAGTGACATGAATGCTAGCTACTACTTGTACTTATTGCTTGCAAATATATAATTCAACTACATATTTCAGTTTTTACCCAATGCCTTGAATTACATATGAAAGATATGGTTTTTTAGTCCGTTACATGTTATTTTAGTTATACATCCTTTGTCACATGATATAACAATGTATGTAAGATCATTTTCTTCTATTCAAATTATAAGTGGTCACAGGAGATCATTTTATCGTCACCAACAATGCTATAGACCCAATGTACCTTCACTAAATAATTCATGGTACA
>NC_061113.1:245182072-245192128 GCF_002878395.1 Capsicum annuum
AGAGCTTGGATTAGATTTATTTTAACAAACCTAAGTCTTGGAATTTTTATATTTTCAAAAAAAAAAAAAATTAAAAAAAATCAAATTTGATTGAATGTTGTTTGATATTATTCCTTGAGTTACATGTTGTTGTTTCCTAGTTGATAAAAAAAATAAAAAAATACATGACAAAAAAAAAAAAATTAAAAGTCATGTTGAAGAATAAACTTGAAAATGGGTTTTGTTGATTTGGTGTTTGGTTGAAGAAATTATTATTTAGAAGTTGTTGGTAAAGTTGTGGGGAAGTTATATCTCAAATTTGAGCTCATTTGTTTGGGTATTGAAGAGGATGAATTTGAGAATTATAAAATAGTTCAAATCTTTCAAATTTATTTCTTCTTTTCTTGTTAATTTTAGCTAGTTTGCTTTGAGTATTAATTCATACTTAATGTTAAACTAGTTTGTGTCCGTTTAATTTATTCGTGTCAATTTTTTTTTCATGTTTTTTTTTCTTTCATTTTATTGTATGCTTATTTGTTTCCTTGTCCGTTAGTTTTAATTGTCCGTTCTCGATTACATAAACTCCACTCCATCCCGAAGAAGTGGTACTACTTGTGAATTATTTGACGGTGTTGACTCTCAATCTTGGGTTATTCAAGAGTGGTAACAAGCAAGAGTGAGGTACAATGACTTAATTGAAGGGATAATCCGCTAGCAAAATGGAAATTTTGCTTCAAAAGCTATTGGAAGAAATGAAGGAAATGAAGGAAAAATTGGAAGATGTGGATAGAAGAGTGAGAAATCAAGAAATAGCAAAGCAACCACTTAAGGTTTTCAATCCCATGAGTGAGAAATCAAGAAATAGCAAAGCAACCACTTAAGGTTTTCAATCCCATTGGTCAACATGATGAGGGATCAAGTAAGACTCCTCTTGATACAACTCCATCCCACATGGTAGTGTAAGATACCCTCTCTCCTAATGCTATTTTACCAAAATTTTGCAATTAAGAAACACTTTTAAAGGGGGGAATCAACAAAGAAATCTTCCATCACAAGCCAATAGAACTCAAATGAGAGCCCAACACAACCTTGAAGAGCATGATTCTTTTGATGGTGATAATTATGATTGTGGAGACAATGATCAAGTTCAACAAGAGAGGTTAGGTGGGATATGAAGAAGATGGGAGAATGGAGGGTGGTATCCGGGTGATGGTAGAGAATACAATAGAAGGAATGATGATGAAGATCAAGGATTCAACAACATCAAGGTTACCCTTCCATTCTTCAAAGAAAGTAGTGACCCGAATGAATATCTTGATTGGATTGTGAAACTTGAAAGGCAATATAATCTCAACAATGTGAGTGATGTTAAAAAGGTAAATTATTCTATAAGTCACCTTGAGGGTTTTGCTTCTACATGGTGAGAGAAAATTGAAAGAGATACTTTCGTGAATAGAGACTTTGTTACAATTTGGAATGATATGAAAAGCCGAATGAGAGAAAGGTTTGTGGGTCAAGATTATGAGCAAAATACACTCAAGAAGTATTACAATCTTCAACAAGGAAGTAAGAGTGTGGAAGAGTATTATGAGAAGCTAGAGCATACTAAGCTTCGAGCCAATGTCAATGATAAAGATGTGAAGCTTATGGAAAGATTTATCTCAGGCTTAAATAAAGAGGTAAGGCAGCCATTGGAATTGCATCATCTTTCTACTTTATATGAAAATTATCAAATGGCACTCAAGGTAGAGGGTCATCAAAAGGAAAACAAGTCAAAGGTGCAATCTTCTTCTTCTTCATGGGCTAAAAACAAGGAAGCTTAGAAATCATCTCTCACTTGGGATAAATCCAAAGGTGCAAAGCAAGAATTGAAGTCCAACTTGGACAAAGGCAAATCAAAGGCGGACTACAAGGATAGAGGTAACAAAGCTAAAATTGAAATTCCATCTAAAATAAAGTATTTTAAATGTCAAGGATATGGTCATAAAAGCAAATGAGTGTCCTAATAAAAGAAATTTTATTGCATTGAATGATGATGGTTATCAAACCGAAGATGAATCTAAAGATGACCACATGGTGGATGATAATAGTGATGAGTTTATGGGAGAAGGTGATGGAGAAGAAATTAATGATGATGGAAAAACTTGTTCTTGTTGTGAGGGAAAGTATGAGTGCTCTAGCGAGGAAAGATCTTAATCAAAGAGAGAACTTGTTTCATAATTGGTGTAGAGTGCAAGAGCAATTATGTTTCTTTATCATTATAGTGGAAGTTGTGCCAATGTTGCTAGTGTATCTATGCTAGAACAATTGAAAATTCCAACAAGAAGGCATCCAAAACCTTATAGATTGTAATGTCTCAATGAATGCAGTGAACTCAAGGTAACCAAGAGAGTATTGATAAAATTCAAGGTTGAAAGTTATCATGATGAAGTTCTTTGTGATGTTGTACCTATTCAAGCTTGTCATTTATTGTTGGGAAGGCCATGAAAATGTGATGTAGGGACTGAACATGATGGAAGGTCTAATAAATCTGCATTTGTTAAGGATGAAAAAAAACACATTCTTAACTCGTATTCTCTTTTTCAAGTTGAGTGAGAAATATAGAAAAATGAGAGAGTTGAAAGAAAAACTTAAGAGAGAAAAGAAAGAGAGGAGTAAGAGAGTGAAAAATGATAACTCAAGAGAGGAAAAATGAGAGGTTGAGAGCTATAGTGAGAATGAGTTATCACAAAAAAAAAAGAGGTGAGCAAGAAAAATAAAAAAAATCAAAAAAGAGAGAAAATGTGCATGATTTTGCAAAAATCAAGAGGCAAGAAAGTACTAAACATTAAGGATGCTACTCAAGTCAAGTTTATTAAACCTAATGGTTATTCTTTGCTTTCTAAGAACGAACTAACCTCTTTATCTTTGCCAAGTGTTGTTTCTTCATTGTTACAAGATTATGAAGATCTATTTTTGGAAGAAATACCAAGTGGGTTGCCTTGTTTGAGAGGAATAGAGCATGAAATTAAGTTTTTGTTGGATTCTCAAATACCCAAAAAAGCGGCTTATAGGAGCAATCCTCAAGAGACTAAAGAATTACAAAGACAAGTGGAAGAACTTGTGAATAATAGTTTTGGTGAGAGAAAGTTTAAGTCCATGTGCAGTGTCCGTAATTCTAGTACCCAAGAAAGATGGGGTATGGAGGATGCGTGTAGATTGCCGTGCCATTAATAAAATTACAATAAAATATCAATATCCCATCCCTAAACTTGATGATATTCTAGATGAATTGTGTGGTTCTACCTTATTCTCTAGAATTGATTTGAGAAGCGGATGCCATCAAATCCGAATGAAATCCGGAGATGAATTGAAAACTGCTTTCAAAACTAAGTTTGGATTACATGAGAATGATAAGCAATGTGATGCCTTTTGGACTAACCAATGCACCAAGAACTTTTATGCGACTAATGAATCATGTGCTTAAGCCATTTATTAATAATTTTGTTGTGGTTTATTTTAATGATATTTTGGTTTATAGCAAGTGTTTGGATGATCACGTGCAACATTTGAGAATGATATTTGATGTGTTGAGAAATGAAAAAGTTGTATGTGAATTTCAAAAAGTGTTCTTTTTGTGTGGACCGTGTTGTTTTCCTTGTCTTTGTTGTAAGTTCAAGAGTAGTTGAGGTAGATGGTGAAAACGTAGAAGCTATTAGAAGTTGTCTAACTCCTACGTCCATTAGTGATGTTAGAAGCTTTCATGGGTTGGCAAGTTTTTATAGGAGATTTGTGAAGGGTTTTAGTTCTTTAGTCGCTCCTCTAACCTAGGTCATTAAGAAGGATAAGCCTTTTATTTGGGGTAGAAAACAAGATGAAGCCTTTAGAATCTTGAAAGATAAACTTAGTTCCACTCCATTACTTCAAATTCCCAACTTTGAGAAGATGTTTGAAATTGAGTGTGATGCTAGTGGAGTAGGCATTGGTGCGATCTTAATGCAAGAAGGGAAACACATAGCTTACTTTAGTGAGAAATTAAGAGGAGCTCCATTGCAATATTCTACCTATGACAAGGAACTCTATGCCTTAGTGAGAGCTTTTGGAAATTGACAACATTATTTGTGGCATAAAGAGTTTGTGATTAGAACCGATCATGAGGATTTGAAGCATATTAGGGTCCAAAATAAGCTTAAAAGATGCATGCCAAGTGGATAGAGTTCATTAAATCTTTTCCATATGTGATTAATTATAAGCAAGGTAAAGAGAATATTGTGGCGGATGCTTTATCTAGAAGATATGCATTGATGAATACCTTGACGTCTACATTGATGGGTTTTGAGAGTTTGAAGGAGTTATATTCTAATGATGATGATTTTGGAAAAGTCTCTGGAGAGTGTCAAGTGAGCTTGAATAGGTGTGTGCATGTTGTTAAGGAGGGAAATGAAGTTAGAACTCCTAGATTTGAATTGAAGGAGGGCTACTTGTTTAGAAATGGAAAACTTTGTGTGCCTATGTCTTCATAGAGAGAGTTTTTGGTGAAAGAGGCACATAATGGAGGTTTGATGGGTCATTTTTGAGTGTCAAAAACCTTAGCTATTCTTAGTGAACATTTCTTTTGGCCTAAAATGATAAGAGATGTGGAAAGAATTTGTGCTAGGTGTTTGGATTGTAAGCATGCTAAATCTTGTACCCAACCCCATGGCTTGTATACCCCTTTGCGTATTCCTATCAGTATTTGGCTAGATATTTTCATAGATTTTGTTGTTGGGCTCCCTAGGACTAGGAATGGTAAGGATAACATCTTTGTTGTTGTGGATAGATTTTCAAAAAATGGCTCCCTTTATTGCTTGTCATAAAAGTGATGATGCATCTCATGTTGCTACTTTATTTGTTCATAATATGATGAAATTGCATGGTGTTACCCAAACAATTGTTAGTGATAGAGATTCAAAATTTCTTAGCCATTTTTGGAGGTGTTTGTGGGGAAATTTGGGAACTAAATTGCTATTTTATACTTCTTGTCATCCTCGAACGGATGTCCAAACGAGGTGGTTAATAGAACATTAGGTGACATGCTTAGAGCTATGATTAAAGGAAATTTAACTTCTTGGGAGGATCAATTGCCATTAATTGAGTTTGCCTATAGTAGAACTATTTATAGATCTATTTGGTATAACCCCTTTTGAGTGTGTTTCTGGCTTTAATCCTTTGACTCCATTGGATTTAACTCCTTTGCCCAAAGATGCTATTGTGAGTGTAGATGCAAAATCTAAGGCAAAAGCTATGAAGAACATCCATGATAAAGTAAGATTGCAAATTGAGAAGGCTAACAATGATGCAACCAAAAGAGCCATCAAAGGACGAAAAAAAGTCACCTTTGTGCCCAGTGATTGGGTATGGGTTCACTTTAGAAAGGAGATTTCAAGAAAAAGGAAGAAAAAGCTTATGCCAATAGGATATGGACTTTTCAAGTGCTTTAGAAGATTGGAGATAATGCTTACAAAGTGGACTTACCAAGTGAGTATTTGATTCATAATATTTTCAATGTTAGTGATTTATGATCTCTTTTTGATGTAGGATTGGCGAATTCGAGGATGAATTCTTTTGAAGAAGAGGAGAGTGATGTACATCAAATTGAAGCTACTTTAAGAAAGTTTTGATACAAGAAAGACAAGCAACACATGAAAACACACTCCAAAAATAGTCCACTAGTTCAAGAACCAAGGACCCTTTTGAAGACCACTCTCGGATTCGACAAATACAACAAGAATACAAGAAACAAGGGTGTATTTGACAACAAATCAGCCACCACAAACTAACAAAGAGATTAACAAGATAACAAGATGAAGAAAAAGATGAGCAATAACACAATAGAAACAACAATACACGTTTTTGACTAGAACAACAACAAAGAGTACAAGAAATGTAAAGATATATTATTACAAGAACTAAGAACTAGGGTGTGTATTAAAAACCTAAACCCTTAGAAACAAGTAATAAGAACACCTACACTCTCCATGGACACAAGCGGGACCTCAATCCTTCAAGAACCCAACGTTCCAAGCCATGAATCTAACACGAGTGATTCTACACTCAAGTTGAAACCTAGTTTTGATTTTGCCTCAAAGGAGAGAGGACTTGGTGTTTCAAAAGTCATATAAGACTTACAAATATAATGAATAATCTAAGACTAAATGACCTAAAATGTTCTATTTATAGTAGGTTACAAAAATAGTGTGAAATGTCCAAAAGGCCCCTTAGTCAAATCCTTCACTTTGGGAACCCTTGAAGTGTAGTTTGTGGACTGTTTTGGAGCCTATTTAGGCCTTACTTTTCACTTCACTTGTATGCTCCAAGTCTCAGGTTCAATACATCTCACATACATTTATCCTCATGGTTGTACTTATATCATCCTCCCCTTATTGAAAAGGATTCGACCTCGAATTCGTACCTTACAAAATCAAGAGAAGACAAACAAACACATATCCTCATGACAAGAGGTGTTAGGGTTAGAAAAAACAACATATCAACATGTCATGCTGAGGTGGAATAAACTTAAAGTATATCCATGGGTCCTTGGTTTTAAGAATGAAAAGATTAGTACAAATATGACAAAGTAAGTGGATCAGATAAGCATCAAGACAAAATGACAATAGGCCGAGAATCATCATTTCTCACCCTAAGATGGTACCAAGATCAAATGGTAGAAGCAACCAAGGACGTAGCTCTCGCTCACTCTCACTCTCCCCTAGGATGTCATCCTCAAAGTTAATCATACCCTCTTTATCATCATTGGAAATATCATGAACAAAAAGAGGTTTGAGAAAGGTGTTCCATAATTCAACTTCAAATAAACGATTCTCATGCATGAACTTACTACTAGTTTCAAAATCTCCATTAGGCGTATGTCCAACATAAGAAACATATAGAGAAGAAGTTGATGGAATTTCTAAACACGTATCACCTTCTCTTTCACAAGAGTAGTCCTCACATACGTACAAATCATCACGGGCAGCCCAAGGACTATAATCAAAACCCTCTTCACAAGGACAATCACAATTAGAGTTTTCTAAACATTCAAGCAAATCAAGATCATCTTCACCCGATTGATCATTTTGCTCACCTTCACTGGTTGTTGGAAACTCACATACCAACGTCGACTCACCTTGGTTTTCACAAGGGTGAACTAGTGTGTGAATACTCTCGTCACTTGGTAATAGAACCATAGTCAAGTTATAAGTGCTAGCACTAGATGGACACAAATCATTCTCACAAGGAGAATCAATTTCGTCATCTAAAGGATCAACTAGTGCTTGCGTGCCTACAACAAGAGTTTGGTCCTCATGCGACCTAACAATATCAAGAGTATCACAAAAGAAATACTCAAGCACCTTTACCCTAGGCAAAGTCGCAACTACACCCACTTGGCTCCTACTAGCCACAACACAACATTCTAAGTTCATAGGAGTGTAGGAAATAAATTTTTTATCTCGTAGCTCATATGAGCTACGGCCTTCCTCTTGACGCGTGTTCGGGCATCCCACTTGCTCTCTTTGACCTACCATATGATCCAACCTTTTCATTTGTCATAGCTAGGTCTCGGGACATAGTGTCAAGGTAGGCCAAAATGGCATTGGTGGCATTGTTGTTCATGGGTTAAGAGGTTGAAGCCGTGGGTTCCCTTGTAATTGTACCTAAAAAGGAAAAGAACAAGCCTACAAAACGAAATACAAGTTAGTTCGAAACAACCTCACCACGCTCTCACACACTTGATCGTCACACACTTGGATTCACAAGTGTTGAAAGCTGGCTTGTACTTCGTGAGTGATTGAGGGATGAGTCTATCTTTGCCTAGAATAGCTTTTCGTTTGAGTTTACTCAAAGAAAATTTATTTACGGACTTGAACAAACAAGATACAATGAATTCACTAAAGAGAAAAGCACATAACAAATGCTAAACACGAATTAACGAACACAAAGACTAACTAACAATCTAGTAGATGAGTACTAGTTTGCCAATTAGTATTGGAACCAACAAAATTGAAACTAAGGAACGACAAAAGGAAACTAGGAAATCTGAAATTTGAGCTTAAATATGTTGCGTGAACAGTAAATGATAATGTGGCAGCTACGTATTGGTTGCGGTTCTTTAATAATTTTTATTTTCCAAAGTTGGAAGTTTTGGTCAATTTTTTAATTTGAGAATTGGTGAAATTGGTTAAGGTGGGAAAAATAAGTCTTGGAATCCTCTTTCAATTTTCAAAAAGGAAGACTTGACTTTCTTTGTTCTCTCTCCTCAAAACATGGCCCTTAATTCATGGAAAGTTGTTGGTAAGTGGTCGTTAAAGTCTTTGGTGGTTGAGGAGTCTTTCAAGACTAACAAATTTTACACCTTTTTCCTCCAACCTTTTAGATCTAACATACATTTTTCTTTCAATAAAGGATGAAGATGGTGAAGAACACCAAGAACACAAACTTTTGAATCTTGGAGTGTAAGGTTCAAGTTGGTCTCACACTTCAATCAACACTTTCTCAAGTTTCATCTTTCAACAACAACTTCAACAAAAGGTTCTTAGGCCACCAATTTATAACAACATCCACGGCCAAGCTTAAGAACAATAAGGCAAAACCACACAACCAAAAATAGTGCACCACAACAATGTTCAACAACAATGGGCCAAGTTTATGTTCACCACAACAACACCAAAATACAAGCTCAAATCAAGATATAGACTCAATGTGTTAGTAAGGAACAAAACTAACGCTTAGAGACAACAAAGAAAAGTAAAAATCTCGACCAATACACAACAAAAACATAATTTTTGGCCAAGACCACTAAATGGACAGATTGCTCTCTTTTCTGGAATTTTCAGTTTTCAACTTCTTTTTTTTTATTATTTTCAACTCTCAAGCCCAAGATTGATCTTGTTAGAACAAAATAAAAAATGACTCTGATACCAAATGATACAAGAAAGACAAGGAACACACAAAAACACACTCCAAAAATAGTCCACTATATAGTTCAAGAACCGAGGACCCTTTTGAAGACCACTCTCGGATTCGACAAATACAATAAGAATACAAGAAGCAAGGGTGTATTTGACAACAAATCAGCCACCACAAACTAAAAAAGAGATTAACAAGATAACAAGATGAAGAACAAGATGAACAATAACATAATGGAAACAACAATATACATTTTTGACTAGAACAACAACAAAGAGTACAAGAAATATAAAGAGAGGTAGTGAGACATATATTATTACAAGAACTAAGAACTAGGGTGTGTATTAAACACCTAAACCCTTAGAAACATGTAATAAGAACATCTACACTCTTTGTGGACACAAGAGGGACCTCAATCCTTCAAGCACCCAACGTTCCAAGCCATGAATCCAACACGAGTGATTCCACACTCAAGTTGAAACCTAATTTCGATTTTGCCTCAAAGGAGAAAGGACCTGGTGTTTCAAAATTCATACAAGACTTACAAATATCATGAATAATCTAAGATTAAATGACCTAAAATGTTCTATTTATAGTAGGTTACAAAAATAGTGTGAAATGTCCAAAAGACCCCTTAGTCAAATCCTTCACTTTGGGCACTCTTGGAGTGTAGTTTGTGGACTACTGTTTTGGAGCCTATTTGGGCCTTCCTTTGCACTTCATGTGTACGCTCCAAGTCTCAGGTTCAATACATCTCACATATGTCCATCCTCGTGGTCGTACTTGTATCAGGTTTGCTGAGTAGGCTTGAATCTCCTTAAAGAGAGCAAGATATCCGTGCCTCAGCCGAAAAAGAAGAAAAGATATTTCTTTATTTTCTTCACTTGTAATTTTATTGTAATTTCACCAACAATATATATATATATATATATATATATATATATATATATATATATATATATATATTCTCGTTGTGGATCCCACTAGTTAATAGTTTATATATCTCCTATAAATCAAAATTTTTGAAGAGATCATCTGCAAATTATATATACAATGAAGCAAATAGCAGAAAACCAAATAGACTAATGATACTATTAATGGGGTAAAATTTTTTTGTGAAAAATGAGATTTTTCTTACCAAAGCCACTCGTC
>NC_061113.1:245195128-245220095 GCF_002878395.1 Capsicum annuum
TCTGAATCTGGTTTTCATGGTGCTTTAATTAATATCTTGATATCCTGCAAGAAACCAACTTATGTTGCAGGTCCATCTAATAGAACGCTGCTGCATGCAACAGTAATTCAGGAACATAAAAGTACATAATATTTTGTTATTTGCTGTATCAATATCTAACTTTCAGTTGAATTTCCCATAATCTGTTGATGATTTTGTAATGTCTGTTGTGGAGCTATATTTGCGAGAAGATCTAACCTCTTATTTGTGCATTTATCATGTTGACACATCCAGATTGCATTAGATCACTATGGTGTTGGAATAAGCATTTATGCAAAGAACTTGACTTATGGGGTTGGAATTCACTACACGTTAAATTAGGATTGCAAGACGTAGTTTCCGCTATGCTGGGGTGGAAAATATCCTTAGTGTACCTTCCTGCAGCCAGTGAAAATGATTGTCGACAGCAATTCACATTGCAGCCAATGAAGGTGATCTAAACATTATAAATAAGCTATTAAATCACGTACATATACTCCTGTAGTCCGCCCCCTCTTCCCCCGACCCCACACCTAGCGAGAGCTTGTGCATGGGGCTGCCCCCTTGAATTCAATGTTTCTAACCTTCCACTATTTACCGACTGAACCCCATCACTTTGTTAAGGTACTTAAGAAGCAACCTGTGATGATATTCTCTTGTTTTCTCTTTTTCTTTTTTTGGTTCCTTCCTTTCTTAACTTGTAAAGTCGAGTATGTTGCAGCTGCCTAATGTGCTAGTCATACAATTTGGTGTTTGAAGTTGATAAAGAGGCTAGAAGAGCAAGCTACTGTAGATAATATTACTTGTTAATAAGAAGTACCGTTGCTTTGGTGAAAGAATAGGCCTTGTGATCTGAAACTTCATATGTAACTCACATAGAGACTCGGGTCTATGTTACAACCTTGACTGGCTTGCAGTTCTTCAATCTTTTTGTATAATGTTCTTGAGTGATAGATACGTCATCAACATCTTGTTTCAAAATTAATATGAATTCATATTGTATGATATTTTCATTATTAAAGATACCGTACTTTAGAGTAAGCTATATGATGTGCGATCGGAGTTTTCCTCTCTCAAATCAAATATGCCATTGCCTCTCCGATACTGATACGAGTACGATTACGTAGATGGACTTATGAGGGCGTACATTAGATTCGAGGCTTGGTGTGTGCAATGAAGTGCAAAGGAGCACCTAAATGGACACCAAAACAGTCCACTACATACACTAAAAGGGCCAAATCAGTCCACTACATACACTAGAGGGGTGCCCCTTCACTAAGGGGCCTTTTGGTCATTTTACCTATTATTTGTAATACACTATAAATAGAATAATGTAGGGTTTCATTAGGAGATTTTGATGAATATTATGAGTTTATAACACTTGAAACATTTTCTCTCTAAGGAAAGAAGACCACCAACCTGAAATTGTAACTAGGGAAATCAACTTGAGTGTGGAGTCGCTCGTGTTGGATTCAAGATTGAAAATGTTGGATGCTTGGGAGATCGGGCTCACTCTTGTGCCAATGTAAGATTTAGGTATTTGATGTATGTGATGTTAAAGGTCCAAGAGTGGAATAGGCTTTTGGGTTGTTAATATTATACCTTCAATTTGTCTAACTATCTATCCTTTTATTTCTTTGTAATCGTGTAGTAGTGTTGATGTTGTAACCGTGTGTTTTTGTTGTTAATGTGGAATCTGAAATTAGTCTATTGTTCATCTTGTTCTTGTTGTGTTGCTACTGTTTTGGTGTTATTACGCCCTTGTGCCTTGTATTCTTCTCGTTGGTAGCGAATCCGAGAGGGGTCACCAAAAGAGGTCCTCGATTTCTTGGCTAGTGGACTGATTTTGGTGTTTGTTTCGTGTTTCCTTGTCTTTATTGTATCATTTGGCATCAGACCATAATTCAAAAAAAAAAAGTTGAAATCTGAAAATTCCAAAAAGAAGCAAATCTGTCCATTTTTGTGTCTTGGCCGAAATTGTGTTCTTGTTGTGTCTTGGCTAAGATTTTTCTTGTTTTGAGTCTAGATCTAGGAGTCATTTTATTTGTTTTATTGTTTCTAGTGTTATCTTCTTCACCTCTAACACTAAAGAAGTCTAGATCTAGATTTGAGCTTTAATTGTTGATGTTGTTGTTGTGAACCTAAACTTTGGCCGTGTGATTGTTGTTGCGGATTCAAAGATTGGACGTGTGATTTGTTGTTGGTTCAAGGTTTGAATGTGTATGGTGGTTATTGTGTTGTATTTTTAATCTTGGAAAGGTGTTTTTGATGTTTGGGGTTCAACTTGAACCTTACAACTTCAAGATTCAAAAAAATGTGTTCTTGGTGTTCTTCACATCTTCATCTATTGTTGAAGAAAAAGTGGATGGTTGATCTTGGAAGTTGAAGAAAGAGAGTGTGTATTTTTTTAGTCTTGAAAGACATATTTCCAAAATTTAAGACCTCTCAAGACTTTTACAACCAATTCCAACCACTCAAGGACTTTAACAACCACTTTTCCAACAACCTTCCATGATTTAAGGACCATGTCTTGAGGAAAAAAGTCAAGTCTTGCTTTTTGAATTTGAAAGAGGATTTCAAGACTTGTTTTCTCTCCTTAACCAATTCCCACCAATTCCAAATTACAATTGGAACAAGACTTGAATTAGAAAATAAAATTTGATAACAACCGCAACCAATATGTGGCTGCCACATCACGTTTTTACTGTTCACTGATAATTTTTAAGCTCAAATTTCAGATTTCTTAGTTTCATTTTATTGTTTCCTAGTTCCGTTTGTTGGTTCAAACACTAATTAACAAACTAGTAATCTCCTACTAGATTGTAAGTTAGTTGTAGAGTCTATTTGTTCGTGTCTACGTTTGTTGTGTGCTTTTATCTTTTGTGAATTCGTTGTATCTTGTTGGTTCAAGTCCGTATATATATTTTCTTTGAGTCAACTCAAACAAAAATCTATTTTGGGCAAGAGTAGACTCGACCCTCAATCACTCGCGAAGTACAAGCCGACTTTCAACACTTGTGAAACAAGTGTGAGGTAAAAATCGAGAGTGAGAGTTTGGTGAGGCATTTTTGAGCTAACAAGTTTGTTTTTTTGTTGTTCGTTGTTGTCTTTTGTTTTAGGTACTATGGCTTCCACCAATCTCGATGCCACATTTGACTGCATCACTGACAATATTGAAGACATGAAAAGGCACGTTGAAAGGCTATGCGAATTGGTATCCACATTTATCCCAACAAATCCAAAATCTAAGGACCAAACACCTTGCGGTGAGAGCTTTCCAAAGGAAGTTGATGCCCAAACTTGTGAAGGACTTTCACACCGAGGTAAAGATGAACATACTTATGAACATCAAGGAAAAATAGCTAACTCTTATACTTTGGTACATGTGAATGATGAATATGTGACTAATAAGCCGTTGAGTGTGAGTAGTAGCTTACCTACAAATGAGTATATTTATTTCTTACCACTTGTGGATGATGTACATGTTGTATGAGTGGATACACTATTTGATCCTATAGATGACCGAATCGACTCTTCTAGTAAGATCGATTTGTGTCCACCTAGTGTTGAAGCTATTGTGTTGAATGAAAGTACATCGTTATGTAAAAATTGCGTCGATCAACTTGTGTGTAAAAATTGCCCACCACTTGAGAATATGTGTGACGTGATTAATAAATCTCAAGTGAGTGAAGAATTTGAAGATGTTGTTCAAGGACAAAGGAGTGAACCCGTAAGCCTATGTTGTTGTAAAGATTCTAATGTTTGCTTGGCTCATAGGGTTAATCATGTGCTTGACATATCTTTGAAAAATGATTTTGCTTGTACTCTTTTGCATGACACCCTACCTGTGCTTGACAAATATGGTGACTTGAATTATGATCCCTTTGATGTTAATGGTGGTTTGTGTCTACTCGAGGACCGTAGGGCAAATGTGTCATTGTCTCTTTGGGGTGTTTCTCATATCCGTGCATCCGTATTTGACACACTTGTATTTAAGTTATGTGAACCACAACTTGAGGATGTCAAGTTGTATTCTTGTTTGTAGAAGGGTTCAAGGATGTAAAAGATTTCTTGTCACCTTCATGGGGTTGGACAAGTTGAAGTATCTTGTGGGACTCTTGGGAGCGTGCTTCACATCATTTGTAGAGGGAATTCGAGTTCTTGGGTAAACTACTTGCCTTGGATTGGATTGTTGCATGGTATTTTCCCTATTCTCCCTATTGGTATGACTCCCTTGATGGAATGCCTTCCCTTGGTAAGTGGTTGGAAGGAGAGAGGTCCTACATTCTTGCAATGTCCCTTTCTCTCCTTGTGTGTTCCTACTTGTGAATACATCTTAGATGAGAATTATGTCTTTGGTGCCTTTCTTCACTACCTATATGCATATGATGATATTCATGATGTTGTTGGATATACATCGTATGAGAGGCGTAGTCTCAGTTTCTGTCCCTTAATTCTTGATGTACATCTGAGCCCTTTCGTTTGTGATGTTGTACAAAAGCTTTTCATAATTAACACAAAGGATCCTTGGTTGTACTTCAAGTGTGTACCACCATGGCATGATAGTGCTAATTGTTTATTTTGCTAACCCTAACCCTCATGCCATAAGGATGTGTACTTATTTGTTTTCTCTTTAATTTTTCAAGGTACGGATTCGAGGTCGAATCCTTTTCAAGAAGGGGAGGATGATACGAGTACGATCACGTAGATGGACTTATGACGGCATATGTTAGAACCGAGGCTTGGTGTCCGCAATGAAATGCAAAGGAGAACCTAAATGGACACCAAAACAGTCCACTACATACACTAAAGGGGCCAAATCAGTCCACTACATACACTAAAGGGGTGCCCCTTCACTAAGGGGCCTTTTGGTCATTTTACCTATTATTTGTAATACATTATAATTAGAATAATTTAGGGTTTAATTAGGAGATTTTGATGAATATTATGAGTTTATAACACTTGAAACATTTCCTCTCTAAGGAGAGAAGACCACCAACCCAAAATTGTAACTAGGGAAATCAACTTGAGTGTGGAATCGGTCATGTTGGATTCAAGCTTGGAAACGTTGGATGCTTGTGAGATCGGGGTCACTCTTGTGCCAAAGTAAGAGTTAGGTATTTGATGTGTGTGATGTTAAAGGTCCAAGAGTGGAATAGGCTTTAGGGTTGTTAATATTATACCTTCAATTTGTCTAACTATCCTTTTATTTCTTTGTAATCGTGTAGTAGTGTTGATGTTGTAACCGTGTGGCAACTCCCATTTCGTGGCAGAAGTCATTAAGATCACTCTAGAATTTTTATGCTATCAAAACAAGAAAAATGAAACCGCTCTTCATATTGCAGCTAATGAAGGGCACACTGAAGTAGTACATGTGCTACTTGCACGTATAGAAGATCATAATACTAAGGAGAAACTCATGAGGATGACAGGTGCTAGTGGAGATACAGCCCTGCACAAGGCCGTGCGGAGCCAACATCTAGATGTGGTTAAGATCTTGGTGAAAGAAGATCCTGAATTTGAATTTCTGCCTAACCATGCGCAGGAGAAGCCACTGTATCTGGCGGCTGAATCTGGTTTTCATGATGCTTTGATTAACATCTTGGAATCCTACAAGAAACTAATTTATGCTGCAAGTCCATCTAATAGAACGTCGCTGCATGCAGCAGTAATTCAGGAACATAAAGGTACATAATTTTTGTTATTCGCTGTATCCGTATCAAACTTCAGTTGACTTTCCCATAATCTGTTCATGATTTCATAATGCCTGTTGTCGAACTAGATTTGCGAGAAGATCTAACCCCTTATTTATGCATTTATCGTGTTGACACATCCAAATTGCATTAGATCACTATGGCGTTGGAATAAGCCTTTATGTGAGGAACTTGACTTATGGGGTTGGAATTCACTGCACTATGCTGTTAAATTAGGATTGGAAGACGTAGTTTCTGATATGCTGGGGTGGAAAAAATCCTTAGTGTACCTTCCGGCAGGTAGTGAAAATGACTGGATGACAGCAATTCATATTGCAGCCAGTGAAGGTGATGTAAACATGATAAATAAACTGTTAAATCACTGCCCCGATTGTTGGGATATGCTTAACAACAACAATCAAAATGCTCTTCATGTTGTCGTACTGAACAATCAAGACAAGGTAGTCCGCTTCTTATTAGACCCTGATAAGTGCGACAACTTTGTTGATGAGCCAGATAGTGACGGCAACACTCCTCTCCATTTGGTTGCTGTCTCTGGTAACCATGTGCCTGAATTAATAAACCATCTTAGAGCAAAGCTGATGTTATTTATCAAAAAAAACCAGACCCCACTTGATACAGCATTGTTATGCACAGTGACAACAAAGAAGGTAAGCGGTCGCTATTTATTTTTCAAATATTGAATGCGACCGACTCAATATAAACTGTACTATTGATAAAAACGGGAGAAATTGGTGGAGGATTTGTATAGCATTGGCCGATTTGGAAAACGTGACTTCAAGGTAAAGCGAAAGTACGAGTACATGCATAATACAAATGATAAAGCGGGAACAAGAGTCAAAATGCAACTGAGGGAAGTTGATCACGATAATGCTAAAAAGCCAGATCAAACAAAATTTGAAAGTATTATGAAGGCAGCTCAAATTCATATTTTTGTGGCCACTTTGACAATGACAGTCACTTTTGCCGTTGGTATCACATTGCCAGGAGGTTTTGAGAATGACTCTGATATTCCTAATCAAGGGATGGCGATTCTAATAAGGAAAACAACATTTCGTGCATTTGTTGTTTCCGATTCCATTGCCTTCACATTTTCAGCTGTTGCCATATTCATCTACTTCCTCATGGAAGATACAAGTAGAAATCCTCAAAGTAAGAAAACTGTAAAGAAGCTTTATGATCTCGCAGGTATTTTTCAGTGCTTGTCAATGCTAGCAGTTGTAATTGCATTTGCAACGGGTATGTTTTCTACCTTATCACATTCCCTTGGTCTTGCCGTTACTGTCTGTTCCATAGGTTGCCTCTCTATTTTATTGTACTTCTTGGTTGTGATCTATATTTGTAGATATATGAAGAATATAAGCAAGTAGCAGAGCGACATGAATGCTAGCTACTACTTGTACTTATTGCTTGAAAATGTATAATTCAACTACATATTTCAGTTTTTACCCAATACCTTGAATTACATATGAAAGATATGGTTTTTTAGTCCATTACATGTTATTTTAGTTATACATCCTTTATCACATGATATAACAATCTATGTAAGATCATTTTTTTCTATTCAAATTATAAGTGGTCACAGGAGATCATTTTTTCATCACCGACAATGCTATAGACCCAATGTACCTTCACTAAATAATTCATGGTGCAACAAAAACAATATACCCAGTGAAATTCCACAAGTGGAGTTTCGGGAGGATAGAGTATATGTAGATATTACCCCTACATTGGAAGACAAAGAGGTTTCCGAATTTTTATAGACCTTCAGCGCAAGGAAAAACAATTCAAAGCAGTTCAAAAAAGAAATGTTTGAAGTGGATCGGAAAAGCCATGGAAAAATACTTTTCCACTAAAGTATAACGATTTTGTCTGTTGCAGAGTTCGAACATGTCACGTGCACCTAATTCACAAGTCCGCTCTTACCACTAGATCGAAACGCTCGGTATGACTGTGTGACATGGATATAGTTTCAATGATGGATAAGGTGGTTAAGCTACGTGCACCTGTATAATTTTTAATTGTTTGGTAGCTTAATATAAATAGAAAATATCCCTTTTAAATCCTCACGGCCTGGTGGTTACCGTAATAGTAATGACATTTGACGATATGCTTCCTGTTTACTAAGAACATAGCGGAGATAGATTATCATAAATTATTAATGCGTGCTTTTGATTATAATTGCAATATTCCCTCATGGCACATCTAAATATGGGATCACAAATTGTAGAGGAGAAAAATCAGTCTCATTTTCAAGATTTAAGGCTATTCCTTTCACATTACTAGCAAACTCAATCATTTCCCCAGCTTAAATGTCGTTCCGTCCATAAAAATGTACAATCCCATCTTGTGAATAGTTTGGCTACTATACTTTTTGAATAGCAAGCAAATCTATTGTTGGTCTGTCTAATTCTTGTCCCTCGTCATGGTTTAGCCTCGGGCCCCATGTCCTTTGGATCCTTCACGGGTCCATCTACAAGCAAAAGCAAGCTGACCCCCTCTGTTGAAAAAATGAGGGAAGCTAAGGGTGCAAGTCCAAACGACAAAAAATGTTGAATTGAATTATACCATTCTTATTCATTTTTGCACCATAGTAACATCGTTATCACTTTTCTAGGTTTATTAAGTCATTTTTCTATAAATGTAAACTCACATTTGAATCTTGATCTCGTAGAATTTTCACCCACTTCAACGTTAGATTCGTATTTGTAATTTTTAGGAATTCAATTACTAACACTTGAAATTGCTGTCTATGCTCATGTTCATGAATTGGACTATTCTATATTACATATTGTGAGTTCAGTACAAGGAACACAATAAAAATTTGTAGACAAGGAAAGAGGTGCAACCGATAAAATAAACAGTACACTAAGTGATTTCTTCTAATCTATTGAGAGCTACACGGTGCATGTGCTGGGGGTTTTGTGTGGGGGGGGGGGGGGGGATTAGATAGCAAATATATTATAGAATTAGTTGAGGTGAAGAAAGTGGACATGACACTTGTGTCACTCTCTACACTTCTCTTTCAAAAAGATACATGACCCATACGCAGTAAAGGGTGGTCAGTTGAGCATCTTATTATGTATATATAAAATTACACGAATTACATATGTCAAAAAATACTTTTTGTACGTATAGATTATTTTTTTACCAGAATCATCCAGCATACTAGCCTCAGCACTGCCCACACGTACATAATGAAAGAGATGCAACCGATGGCATAGACAGTAACTGCGAGACCAACTGAATGTGCTAAATTATATTACATACCAGTTACAAATGCAATGACAACTTCTGACATTGCCACGAGATGCGACCTAGCTCCAACTTTACTGAGAGACCACAAATAACTCAAATCCTGAAAGGACATTGGACGAGGATTTGTCGCCATATAGAAGTAGCTGAATATAGCACCAGTGGAGCATGTAAAGGTGATGGCATCAGTTATAACAAATACACAGAATTCTGATTTTCTTATTAGAATTGCCATCTCCTTATTAGGGTTATTGTTTCAAAACCTCCCGATAATGTAAAACCAGCTGCAAAGGTGACTGTGACTAATAAAGTAGCCACCACTAGTTGCATTTGACCTACTTCTGTTAAGATACCTTTGATGTTTTTGTTGCATTCCTTAGCTTGGTTGAAAATTATGTTCTGCCGATCTAGCTGGTTCAGCTTGGGTGAATGTCATATAAGCTGGGCGCGATTCAATCCTTGTCTATCGTCCACTCTGTGCAAGACATTGCTACTTCAAATGGAGTCTTGTTTTCCTTGTTATGCGACATATTCTTTGTTCGGGGATGATCTTTTAATTCCAAAGGCACATAGCCCTAGAAATTAGAGGAAGCAAGAAAATGGAGAGGAGTGTTGCCATCCTTGTATGGATCCTCGATAAGCTTATCCCACTTTGGCTTCAATAAGAAATTTACCACATTTGCTTGACTGTATAATATGGCTTCATGAAGAGCATTTCGTCCATTGTTGTCCAGCAATTCCCAGCAATCAGGGCAGTGATTTAATAGCTCATGTAAAACATCTACCTTACCTGCACCGACTGCAATGTGAATTGCTGTTGTCCGGTCATTTTCACTGCCTGCTGAAAGGTAGGCTAAGAATTTTTTCCACCCCAGCATATCAGAAACTACTTCTTTCAATCCTAAATGAGCAGCAAAATGCAGCGAATTCAAACCCCTCACATCAGGTTCCTAACATAAAGATTTATTCCATTGCAACAGCAATCTCACATAATCTGGATGCATGTGTCAAACATGATGATGATAAGGAGTTAAATCAACACAAATTTAGACTCCCCAGTGTAGTCTCTAAGTGGGTTGGGGAAGGGTAGAGTGTACGTAGACCTTACCACTAACTCAGAGGCAGAGAGGATGCTTCAGATAGACTCTCAGCTCACGAAAAAATAGTCAAAACAGAACAATACTACAACAAAATAATACAATAGTCGAAGTACAAGAAACAACAATAGTAACAATAATCGAAAAGAGATGATAATATAGTGAGAGTAACGGCATAAAAATATGTACATACCCGTGTGTTCCGAAATTACTGCTGCATGCAGAGGTGTTTGATTTAATGGACCTGCAGAAGAAGTTGGTCGCTTGCAGGAGTTCAAGATTTCAACCAAAGCTTCACGAAGAACAGACTCAGCTGCCAGATACATTGGTGTCTGCCACGCCTTGTTGGATGGAAATTCAAATTCAGGATCTTCTTTCACCAAGAAACTGGCTACATCTTTATGTCGGCTACTCACGGCCTTGTGCAGGGCTGGAGCTCCATTCTCATCTGTCATCCTCATGAGTTTCTCCTTATAATGCTCCTCTATACTAAGTAGCAAATGGACTACTTTGATGTGAACTTCATTAGCTGCTATGTGTAGCGCAGTCTCGTTCTTCTTATTCTGATGGCATAACAATGTCGGAGTAATCTTAAGGACTTCTGCCGGGAAATGGGAGTGACCAAGATGGGCCGCCACGTGTAAGATTGTGTTGCCCGTTGGAGTGACTTGGTACTCATTTTCTTCATCCCTTTTCAGATATTCAGCAAGTAAGAAATCACAACAACATTGTACAAGGTTGGATCCATTTTCGTTTCTTTTATTCAGTTTGCCGGTGATTTACTTACTTTGCTTTCTTTGGATGAAATATTCTGAACACAGCGCAGATCTTTGCCTTTGATCAAAATAAAGGTATTTATTGTTTGCCTTGATCCGAAGAAAGAATTAGTAAAGAAAAACAACATGAATAAAAAACAGCTTTTCACTATTTAAGATCTTCTTCTTATGACCCTTTTTTCCAACACAAACAAAACTAGGTAATTGAAAATGACAGAACAAGAAAAATATTTTCATGCGGTCTAGATAAATTTGGAAAATCAACTTTTACCAATCTTTTCATATTACAAATTCAGTGCTTTATAATGCAGACTCTTGCAGAAATGCAGGATAAGGCCACGTACATAGACTCCTATTGGTTTTTAGCTTTGAAATTAGAGAAATAACAGAAAAAGAGTTGGAGAGAAAAAAAAGAGAATTATTTTATTAATAACTCAAAACATATATTTATATAGCTAAATTTCTAACTACACTCTAATTTAAATTGGTATAACTAATTCTTATTCAAATAATAAAGGACAACTAATTCCTAAGTCACACAGGACTCTAATAATTTAAAACTACTAAAATTATCTATTCCTATTTTATTTCTGAGACATATTTTCAACACTCCTCCTTGTATTAGAAATTGTCTGGGCTTCGGCTGAATTTGACCTCTTGAATAAATCTGTTAATTCTTCTTTGTTCTTGCATGACTTATGTGCATCTTCTGTTTGATTATATAAGAAACTTTTTCCTCTCATATCAACTTGTAAAATCTCAAGATTCCCTTTTGACATTTGAAATTATTTTTGTAACCGAAAGTATTTTGACTGCAACATTCTCTTTTCCTTCTGGAGGAATATAGTCACCATTTCCAATTCTGATTTTCTTATTTTTCAAAAGCATAACAAATAAACGTATCCTATAACTTAGCCTCATCTGGCATTTATGTTATCCTACTTCGTAAGAGCACGAGTAATAACTTAAATTTATATAAAGTTGAACAAGTACACACACATCCTATATATCATCTATGTGGAAACCCTATATGTGGCAAAATTTGCCCAAATCCAAATGACCCGCCCAACCCGTCCAAGGTTTCATGGGTTTGGGCAAGAGTGATTTTGATAATGGGTTAATTTGGGCTAGCCCAAGTCAACCCTTTAGAAATCACTAAGCCAAATAGACCCATAATGATACCCAAACTTGACCCATCAAATTGCTTAAAGCTTTTACAAAATCCTATTTTATTAATGGGAGGCTTACAAAAATAGTCTAGGTTTCAACTAAATGAAAGTGTTTCTAGCCGAACTTTCAAAATTACAATTTATAGCATTTTTTTCTCTTTTTTTTTTTCATTTTTTTACTTTATTTTATCTCTAGCATCTACTTCTCTTTCTTTTTATTTTTTTAACTTTTTTTTGGTTTTTTTCCTTTTTAATTTTCTCTTTTTTGTTTTTTTCTCTTTCTTATTTTTTTTGTTTTTGTTGTATTTTAGGTAGGTAGGTAGGTAGGTAGGCAAGCAGATAGGTAGATAGATAGATTTGTATTTTTGAAAAATATGGTTTCGTCGAGTACAAGTCATGGAAGATGATAGATACATCATAACCGGTCATTTATTTATATTCACCATCATTTTTTTCTTTTATATCTTTTTCATTTTCTTTTACTTTTGTTTTTCTTATTTTTTTCTCCTTTTTTTTATTTTTCATTTTTTTCTCTTTTTTTGGTTTTTTCTTCTTATTTTCGTTTTTCTCCTTTTTTTCTATTTTTATTTTTTTTATTTTTTTCTTTTATTTTCTTTATTCTATCTATAGCTTGTATTTCTCTTTCTTTTTTGAATTTTTTATTCCTCTTTTAAAAAATATGGCTATGTGGAGCACGAGTTATGATTGATAATGAAAAATACCAAAATGACTTATTGTATTTATATTCGCACTATCATTTATATTTTTGTATTTATTGATACAATTGCATTTTTATTTTATAATTCGCGCTTGTATATGTTTTTATATTTTATAGTTGATATTTGTATTTTTATTTTATAATTCTACTTGTATTTGTATTTTATAGTTCACATCATCATTTATATTTTTGTATTCGTTGATACAATTGTACTTGTATTTTATAGTTCACATCATCATTTATATTTTTGTATTCGTTGATACAATTGTACTTGTATTTTATAGTTCATGCTTGTGTTTATATTTGTATTTTATAGTTTGCACTTGTATTTTTATTTTATAGTTCTCACCATTATTTATGTTTTATACGATTTATATTTATTGATACGAATTGCATTTTATTAATACAAATTGAACAATACAAATATAAATGATAAATTACAAAAATAAAATGTTAAACTATATAAATACAACGTTTACATTTGTATCAAATGATATATGTTTATACAATTTGAACTATACACATAAAAATGACACTTGTTTTTATAGAAATGCAAATGATAAACTTAACAAACAAATACTAACAATACATTTACATTGAATGACATATTGCATATTAAATATTTTAGACTCAAATAAATATAATTATTCCTTAAAACTATTTGTATACAAATATAAATGATAAATTATATTCACGGCTAAAGTATTCAAATATAAATAATAAATTTATTTGAAATACATATGATACAAATAAATAAAAAAATTAAAAAATAAATAAAATATAAAATACCAAAAAATGAAAAAAAAAGGAGGAAAAACGAAAATGAGAAAAAAGAAAATAGAAAAAGGTTTCAAATAAAAAAGTAATAAAAACAAAAAATAGATTAAAACAAAAGAAAAATAGAAAATAGAAAAAATAAAAAGGAAAAAAAAGGAAAAATGGAATAAAAAATGAAAAGGAAAAAAGAAGGAAAGGTAAAAAAGATAGAAAAAGGGAAAAAACTTATTGGCGTTTTTAATTTGATTAAATTTGTATTTGGGTGGGTTGGGTTGTACCCATTACCCATAGTTTAGCCTATCTTGACCCAAATGCATTTGAGCAGGATTGGGCATTAGCCCAATTATTTGTTCAGTCCATCTTGACCCACCCAACTTCAACTCAACCCTCTCATTTGTCACCCCTACTCCTCTCCATTTGCTTGATGCCTCTAGCAACTATGTGCCAGAATTAATAAACCATCCTAGAGCAAAGAAGATATCATTTAACAAACAAAATCAGACTCCACTTGATATAGCATTGTCATGCACAATGACAACAAAGAAGGTAAGCGATCGCACATTTATTTTTCAAATATTGGTTGCACTTGAGTATATGCTGGTGAAATATTGAAATACTAGTTCAAGGATTATGTCAAGCGAAAGAATGATTTGCATGCACTCACAAATCTTAAGTTTTTTATCTGTTCTTGATTTGGTGTTGAAACATCAAGTAAGACTGTAATTCTATTTCTTGATCTACCTTCGCCTAAATTTAATTTTACATGATATCACTATCTCCTAAGCTATGAACAGATTAGTTCTCAGCTAAACAAGTTACTGTGTTAAAATTTTTGACTGAGTTAGTATAAACTGTACTATTGATGAAAATAGGAGAAATTGGTAGAGGATTTGTGTAGCATAGGCCGTTTTGAAAAGCGTGACTTTGAGGTAAAGAGGAATTACGAGTACATGCACAATTCAAATGCTGAAATAGAAATAGGAGTCAAAATACAACTGAGGGAAGTTGATCACAACAAAGCTAAAAAGGCATATCAAACAGAAGTCGAAAGTATTATGAAGGCAGCTCAAATCCATATTGTTATGGCCACTTTGATAATGACAGTCACTTTTATCGCTGGTATCACATTACCAGGAGATTTTGAGAGCGACTCTGATAACCCTAATCAAGGGATGGCGATTCTAATAAGGAATACAACATTTCATGCATTTGTTGTTTCTGATGTTATTGCCTTCACATTCTCAGTTGTTGCTATATTCGTCTACTTCCCCATGGCAGATACACGTAGAGATCCTCAAAGTAAGAAAATTTTAAAGAAGATTTATGATCAACGGGTATGTTTGCTACCTTATCACATTCTCTTGGTCTTGCTGTTACTATCTATTCCATAGGTTACCTCTCTATTTTATTGTACTTCTTGATTGTTATCTATATTTGTAGATATGTGAAGAATATAAGCGAGTAGAATTGTCGGTAATGAAAATTCTGCTACTCGCTTATGTGAAGAGCGGTTTCATTTTTCTTGTTTTGACAGCATAACAATGCAGGAGTGATCTTAAGGACTTCTGCCACAAAATGGGAGGTGCCATAGAAGGATGCGACATGGAGGACCGTGTTGCCCTTTGGAGTGACTACATAGCCATTTTCTTCATCCCTTTTCAAATGATCAGCAAGCAGAAAATTGTCATCTCAAATATTGCCTCTCATCGTAGTATTACAGTATGTTGTGTTTAGTGCAGCTACGGTAAAAGGCCTTTTTCGCCCAATATCGGAGATGGCAATTTTCTGCTTGCTGATCATTTGAAAAGAGATGAAGAAAACGGATACCAAGTCACTCCAAAAGGTAACACGATCCTCCATGTCGCATCCCTCTATGGCAACTCCCATTTCTTGGCAGAACTCCTTAAGATCACTTCAGCATTGTTATGCTTTCAAAACAAGAAAAATGAAACTGTTCTTCATATAAGCGAGTAGCAAAATTTTCGTCACCGACAATGCTACTCGCTTATATTCTTCATATATGTACAAATATAGCTAACAACCAAGAAGTATAGTAAAATAGAGAGGCAACCTATGGAACAGATAGTAACGGCAAGACCAATGAAATGTGATAAGGTAGCAAACATACCCGTTGCAAATGCAATTACAACTACTAACCTTGACAAACACTGAAAAATACATGCGAGATCATAAGGCTTCTTTACAATTTTCTTACTTTGAGGATCTCTACTTGATCTGCCATGAGGAAGTAGATAAATATGGCAACTGCTGAGATTGTGAAGGCAATGGCATCAGAAACAACAAATACACGAAATGTTGTTTTCCTTATTAGAATCGTCATCCCTTGATTAGAGCTATCGGAGCCGCTCTCAAAACCTTCTGGCAATGTGATACCAGCAGTAAAAGTGACTGTCGTTATCAAAGTGGCCACAATAATATGGATTTGAGCTGCCTTCATAATACTTTCGACTTTAGTTTGATCTGCCTTTTTAGCTTTATCGTGATCAACTTTCCTTAGTTGCATTTTGACTCCTGTTCCCATTTTAGCATTTGGATTGTGCATGTACTCGCACTTTTGCTTTATCTCAAATTCAAGTTTTTCAAAATGGCTAATGCTACACAAATCCTCCACCAATTTCTCCTATTTTCATCAATAGTACAGTTTATAATGAGTCAGTCCAAAATTTTAACACAGTAACTTGTTTAACTGAGAACTAATTTGTTCATATCTTAAGAGATAATGATATCATGTAAAAATAAATTCAGGCGAAGGTAGAGTAAGAAATAGAATTACAATTTTACTTGATGTTTCAATACCATATCAAGAACGGACAAAAAGCTTAAGATTTGTGAGTGCATGCAAATCATTCTTTCGCTTGACATAATCCTTGAACTAGTATTTCAATATTTCACCAGCATATACTCAAGTGCAACCAGTATTTGAAAAACAAATGTGCGATCGCTTACCTTTTTTGTTGTCATTGTGCATGACAATATTATATCAAGTGGAGTCTGATTTTGTTTGTTAAATGACATCTTCTTTTCTCTAGGGCGATTTATTAATTCAGGCACATAGTTACCAGAGGCAGCAAGCAAACGGAGAGGGATAGGGGTGACAAATGGGCGGGTTGGGTTGAAGTTCGGCGGGTCAAGATAGGTTGAACAAATAATTGGGCTAATGCCCAATCTTGCCCAAATGCCTTTGGGTCAAGATGGACAAAACTATGGGTAATGGGTTAACACCCACCCAACCCACCCAAATGTAAGTTTAATCAAATAAAAAACGTCAGCAAGTTTTTTTCCTTTTTTCTATCTTTTTTACCTTTTCCTTTTTTTCTTTTTCGTTTTTTTATTCCATTTTTTCCTTCTTCTTTTTTGTTTCTTTTTTCCTTTTTATTTTTTTTCTATTTTTTTATTATTTTTTTTCGTTTTTAATCTATTTTTTGTTTTTATTACTTTTTTCTTTGAAAACTTTTTTTCTCTTTTTCGTTTGTTCTCCTTTTTTCATTTTTTGGTAATTCCTTTTTCTTTTCTCTCATTTTTTTGCATTTCTATAAAAACACGTGTCATTTTTATGTGTATGGTTCAAATTGTATAAACATGTATCATTTGATACAAATGTAAATGTTGTATTTGTATAGTTTAACATTTTATTTTTGTAATTTATCATTTATATTTGCATTGTTCAATTTGTATTAATATAGGAATATATTTGACCCTTCTTACAAAGATTACGGGTTATACTTAATTCTTTTTCTCACAAATTTTAGGAGTAATTTCTCACAAATGAATAATTTTTTAACTTCGTTGATTCAACAACTACTTTAGATTTTTAAAATCACCTTACATATCAATTTGCTTAGCATTATTTAAGTTTTTTTTGGTCTTATTTCATTTTTTTCATTTCCTTATTTAGTGCAAGAATATATGAAATATTTTTTTAAAAATAAAATAGAAGCATGAACTAATTAAAGGAAAAAAGGAAAAAAATTAAACTAATTTTTGTTTACATGTAAAATAAATTACCTAACATAGTTTTCTTTTTCTATATCCCCTCAATTCTTTTCCAACTTAAATTCATATTACTTTTATAATTTTTTTTCGTTAAAAAAAGTGATGGTAAATCAATTAGATGATTGATCAGGAATCAATGTTCACACACAATTTTTTATTTACCAAAAATAGCAATAGAAAATATAGTAGACTAGTTTAATTTCGGGGAAAAAAATAGAATTCGTTCGGTTATAATAAGGAAAGAAATAAAACATCATTCACGTTCTAAATTCCTATAATTTAGGCATACAACTTTAATCCTAAATTTAGACTTTTTTCATATATTAATTATTTTATATATGATAAAATTTTAATTGATTTAGAATTGTTACTTTAATTTTTTATTTTTAATAATTTATCAATAATTAAAGAAAATAAGTGAAAAAATAATTCTGCCTATTGCGGAACTTTTAATGAAGGTCAAAAAGTTCAAACAATATTTATAAGGTCTTTCACACTTTTAATATACTATAGATATAGATAAATACAGCAGCATTTTAGATAATATTATTTACTTTGTCTATCTTTGCTTGTAAATTTTACAACAATTAGCTTTTGCATGACATAATGTTATTTCAATTTCAACATTTTTTAGGTTTACGGGTACTTTTTGGTTATAAAACCTTAGGAGTTAGAATGTAACTTTCCTTAATGGATAGAAAACTTACTTGACCGGTCAGGAAATAGACAAATCACAGGTCGATATAATAGTAGTTCTTTCCAAAGTAAAGTGAAGTCCCAACACTCCCATAACACTGGACATCTTGTACGAGAGATTCCAACAACGAACGGTTGCTTTGTAACTGCTTCTTCTGCAAAATGGAACTACTTTGTGATATATGTTGTAATTTGAAAAGATTATCTCTAATGGTAATAAGGATTTTATCAAAATGAAACAACTAAATACGACAAGAAAGAACATATCAATTAAATATTTGTGAAAAAAGATTAAGTGACACACAATAAACAATGATATACTTGAGATACAATATTTATTTATATCATATAAAATATATATAGCAATTATTTTAACGTCGACTTGCTACTTTCTAACGGGTAACGCACATATGCTAAACTGGTGTATATATATATATATATATATATATATATATATATATATAGAGAGAGAGAGAGAGAGAGAGAGAGAGAGAGAGAAATGTACTAGTAAAAATAGCAAGTAAAAGGAAATTGGCAATGTATATCTAATCGCCGGAGAAGATATCGTGTGAGGACAGCAGATAGAAAAGGCACGGTGGTGAAAGGTGGCTGGCGGTGGAGTTTAGCTAAGAAACATTTTCCATATTGGGGTCGACAAACCAAGTTCTCTATATGCTTTAGATCTCATGAAGTGTTTGTTTATTCACCAAACCTACAACAAGCTACGGAATATTTCTATGTTTCATTCTATTCTATTTTGATTTGTTCCTTCAAAACTTCCAAGAACACGAATCTCCCTAGTCGAAAAGCTCCCGGGGTATAGGTCATGTTACAGGATACAGAGAGACAAAGAATACGACGTAAATGAAGATATGTGGAAAGATTGTATAACCGCAAACGATATAGTAACAAATTTAGCACATACATTTGTAAATTAGCAATCTGAGGAAGCTCACTAACACAATGCTCCTGGCAAGCAAGCAGGGATTAGCCACTTCTATAGTGTTCTGACTAACAAACCTTTCAGAGTTGCAATTCTTCTTTCATTATTAGTATTTTTTTTTCTAATTTAAAGTTGGGCTTTATGCCCTTTTATTGAAAGAAAAAAGGGTTTATAAAAATGACATTATGGATATTTTTCATAGTTTATAGAACTTAGGAGCTGTTTGGCTATGGATTATTTTCACTTTATTTCAAAAAAATTATCTCTCTTTATTTAAAAATCTTTGTTTGACGATAAAAATACCAAATACAACTTTTAAAAAATCCTAACTTTCTATTTTCATAAAAATAACCCAATATAAATTATATTTCATTTTAAATTTTAAATTTTAAAATTTTATTACAAAAACTATGACTAAACACAATTCTAACTCCAAACTGAAATTTTGAATAAAATATTTTTTTTATTTTTATGATCAAACACCTACATAAATATATTTTTTGTATGCCACATTTTATTTATTTATTTATTTTAAAAAATTAATATATATATCTATATATGTATATATATATATATATATATATATATATAATAAAGGAAGATCTTCAACTCGATGACGTGGCGCTCTAATATTTGATTATTGCTATTTATCTTTTATCTCAGATTTTTGACATTTATTCTGAATTTTAATTCATTTTCTTAATTAAAAAATTAAATAAAAAACCTTACTGTTTTCAGTTACAAAAAAAACTCATCAAAAGCTTTTTCCAAAACTCAATTGTCCCCTACTTTAATTTGTTCGTTCAATTACTGTTACTGCTATGGCATATGGAAAGACACTACTTTAATGCCCATTATTTAGCTCATTAAGACTCACAAACAAAATTGAAAAGAGTAACTTTGAAGGACTGTTCCACATTTGGAATTAATACCGAAATTGAATTTACAATTTTAATAATCAAAACACTAATGTTTAAGTGAAAAATTAATTAGGCGGAAAAAGATGAATAATTTATTTCTAAAATGAATTGTCATATTCTTTATTAAATGAATAAAATTAAAAGGGAAAGTGTAGAAAAATTAAGACAAAGAAAGCAATATTTGGAGTCCAGAGCCTAAAAGGCAAGTTTTTTTAGTCAAAATTCCAAAAAGGCACCCCAATACTGAAAAATTCCAAAAGGGACAAGGTAAACACAGATGTTTACCTTGTCTATTAGGAAGTTGGCTACAAGGTAAATGGAGTCGTTAACCTTATAAGGTAGGATCCCATGTTTACCTTGTAACAACTTTAAAATTCCCTTGCTATATAAAGAGTGTGAGCAGAGGTTCATTTCTTGCATCAACTCAAAAAAATTGCTAAACTTCATAACTCAAAAATTTGTTGAATCTTATTCATTTCTTACTTTAAAATGGATAAGATAAGAGTAAATTTATCGGGAAATATTGTTCCGCCGCACAACCAAAAAAGGTACGAGCTAACTCTTTGTTGCACCTCTTTCTCCTCAGTTTCATCAGTTATTTTATTTAGATTTTTCATATATTCCTCTAATCTCATTAAAAAAAAATTATTTTCTTGAAAAAAGTCTAGGTCAAGTATCCATCCTGTTAATTTGGCAAACATTTGTTGCCTGTTAATAGGCAACATCTGAGCAGCACCTGGATGAAGAATGGGAGTTCCATCTACGATCATTGCAAACATGAGTTCCATATCTTTTAAGGTTATAGTCACTTCACCCGTTCTCAGGTGAAAGGTATGCGTTTCTAATCGCCACCTTTCAACAAGTGCAGTAATAAGGGAAAAATCGCAGGGAACGAATCCAACATCTATAACGCCTCTAAAACCACAAATATTAAAATAATTAAGAAGACGGGGATGAACGGATGATTTCTAACATGTTACCAAAAACCATTTTCATCACGCCGCACTACCAAACATGTCTTTTCTTCTTTTAATGTGCCTTTTCAAATAGCCTCAGACCAATGCTTATTTTGCGTGGCATATACGTCATACTGTGATGGTCCTGGATGCACAAAGTGTTGATATTCCATATCTATACAGAAAGAAGATTAAAATTAGTTTTGAGCCTACAACTAAAGGGCAAACTTTTTACACATGCATGACAATACTAACTTAATGTAGGTTTAGGCTTAATAAGTTGATATGATAACAACAATATTTGACGAATTAGTAGCTGTTTGGCCATGAAAACTAAAATTTTCTGGAGTTGAAGTTGGAGTTGAAATTGGAGTTGTAGTTGTGTTTGGCCATGTCTTTTATGAATTTTTTTTTGACTTTTGAAAAAACTTTTTTAAATATGATTTTATGTCCTAACCTTTACAAACTATCAAAATCACCCAACTAAAATTTACCTACTAATGAAGAAAGAACACAATTAGCCACTATTATAAAAATAATTACATATACATGGCCATATTTAATGAATTTCAATTATGACATATATAATATTTACATTAATAGTCGTTTTCTCATATTTAAAAATTTTAAATATGGATGTTATATTAACAGATCACTGCTTCCTATTTTTTAGGTAACAAATATTATCTTTCAAAAAAATTTATTTTTTAAGGAATTTATTTAATTTATTTTCTTCATTTTTCAGTCCAAAAAAATAGGAAATGATGAGTTATATCTATGTAAAACATGCTTTGCATATTTATGGTATATTATCACATATACTATAAATATATAAATATGCTTTAGTATGTTTCTTTATAGTTTGTATTTTTATATATGTGTGTATATGGTATATACATGGTATAAATTTCATATATAAGATACTTTGTATATTTATATTATAAATATGCTTAGTATATTTCTTAATACTTTGTATATTTATATATGTGTGTATATGGTATATACATGGTATAAACTTTATACATAACATACTTTGTATATTTCTATTATAAATATTATACTTTATATATTTATGGGTATAAATATAAATTAGTAGTAAAATAATGTCTTAAATAAGGGAGAAAATTAAATAAGGGATAAAAATAATGATGAAAGAGGAAAAGAGATATATATTAATTAGGATAACATTAAGTTTGAAATTATAGTTATCTTATTCTTTAAAACTGCTGTATATGTAATATTGAAAAAGTAATAAGGAGAGTTTTATATAAAAATTTAAAAGATTGGGGTTATATGTAATAATAATAAAAGTTGAAATTGGAGTTGAAAAATTGTGAAAACAACAAAAACCTGTTTTCCTTTTTCAGAAAAAAATTTTGAAATTATTTTTCGAATTTTCATAGCCAAACACCACAATTTTCAACTCCGAAAAAAAATTTCAGAAAAAAGAGAAAAAATTTCATGGCCAAACGGGCCCTTAGTAAGCTACAAAAGTGATTAATAATATTATACTGCATACTTGTTTGTTAGGTATTGAAAAATGTCAAATAAAAAGGTGATTAAAGTAGTATACCTTAAAGTGGAAATTTTTTGATAAAGTAGACTTTGAACAAAAATAAACACAACTAATATAGTAAGTGAAGTGAAAAAGTGAATGAAATGAATGGATGGTATATAAAAGAAAATTAATAAGGTAAGGGACACAGTTTACCTTATAAGGTAAGGGACACAGCTTACCTTATAATGCAGTGCATTTGAAATAAATCCACTTTATAAGGTAAACTCACCATTTTACCTTACATTCTAATATTGGCACTGACGGTGTTAACTTTTTAATAATAAGGTAAACACCTATGTTTACCTTGTCCCTTTTGAAATTTTTCAGTATTGGGATGTCCTTTTAGAATTTTGACTAAAAAAACTTGCCTTTTAGGCTCCGGACTCGCAATATTTGGAGTTCTTATCTACATTTTCTAAGACTCATCCATTAGTAATAAAAGTTTATAATATTAAAAAGGTTAAGTTCTATATATCAATCTTACACAAATACATTTTGGAAAAGTAATTACATATCCTTTATAATATGAAATCAAGTTACATAGTAACTTCACCATCAATTTTATATTATATCTTTAGTATAACTTTGATTTGTAATAATAGGTTATCAAACATTTTTCAAAAATTAGCAATCAATACTTATTGTCGAACTTTACTTGGAGTTATCTTATAAATTGACATGATTTGCTCACAAACTTTTTGATTATTAGTAGTACTTTAATGCCCATTATTTAGCTCATTAAGACTCACAAATTTTTCAATTATTCGTACTACTTTGATGCCCATTAGTTAGCTTGTTTAGACTCACAAACTTTTCAATTATTCATACTACTTTAATGCCCATTATTTAGCTCATTAAGACTCACAAACTTTTCAATTTTTCCATTTAAACATAAAGCTTTTATTTTATATAACAATAAATTGAGAGGCCACGTCGTAGTTTTTAGGATAAGTTTAAAAGTATTGTAATAAAATCTTTATAATTAGTTGAATTTGAAAATATAATCTTTATTATATATTTGAATTTGAAAATAATAATACTTTAAAAGAAAAACAAAAGATTTTTATTATCTTAAACCCAGCAACCATAGTTGAAGAATCCTAAATAAACTCTAACTATTTAATAATAATAATAATAATAATAATAATAATAATAATAATAATAATAATAATAATAATAATAATAATAATAATAGGTTATTGAATAGAATCTTATTATTATTATAATTTCTTAAAAAATATTTGAATGAAAAAAATAATAGGTTTTTAGATTTAAAAAATAACATATTTTCATTAGCTTAAAACTAGGAAATCATGTGTGGAAAGTAGAAAATACATAAATTTATACTTTTTAAATGCTATAAAATATATTTAAATATTAAATATAAAATAATAAATTTTAAAATTATTATTATTATTATGTCATTGATTTCAAATATTTATCTCAATTCAAATATATAGATAAGATAACTATGTATTACATTTGAAAAAAAGAAAGCATAAAGAATACTAATAAACTAGATAATTACGATAGTATTTGAATTTGAATATAAATGAAAGTTAAATTGAAATGGGACTCTAGCTTCTTAGGCTCTTAGATAGATAGGTAGGTAGGTAGGTAGGTAGATAGATATTTAAATTTATATCATTGGCCTTATTCATGAATTCATTTACTACATTTTTTAATTCTTCATATTTTAAAAACTATTTTTGATTTATCATTTTTTTTATATGCAGGAAGATTATGTCATTTTTTATCTTCATCTTCCTCCTTTAATGGTTAAGGTACACCACTTTAATCAATCTGTGTTTCCTTAAATTTGTAAAAGTCAACCTTTTGCTGTTTTTGAATAATGTATATACAAGCATTACATACTTTATTGTGTACTAAACTGCTGTTTTTGAATAATGTATATGCATGCATTAAATACTTTTTTGTATACTAAACTATCTGAAAATTATGATACGTGGATATTCATGGTGCCATCACAAATAATATTTTGTATAATTATTGTATATCATACTTTTCATCTATTTTAACATTTTAGATTCATGAATCTTGATCATTTAAAGTTTCAAAAAAAACATGTTAGTAGTTTCACAAAATAGTACTGCAAAATTTTAAAATCTACCTTTTGTTGTTTTTAAACAATGTATATACATGGATTACATATTTTTTTGTGTACTAAACTGGTGTTTTTGATCAATGTATATACATGCATTTACTACTTTATTGTTTACTAAACTATCTGAAAATTATAATACGTGGATATTCATGGTGCCATCACAAAAAATATTTTGTATAATAATTATATATCATACTTTTCATCTATTTTAACATTTTTGATTCATGAATC
>NC_061113.1:245223095-245376611 GCF_002878395.1 Capsicum annuum
ACACAACCTATCCTATCCTTCTCAAAAGCCGGTATGGCCCTATATAGCGAGAACTCAACTTCTCTTTCTTCTTGAAACGCATAACTCCTTTCATATGAGAGACTTTAAGGAACACCCAATCACCAACCTTAAATTCTATCCCCCTTCTTCTAATATCAGCATAGGACTTCTGTCGACTCTAGGCTATTTTAAGTCGTTCTCTAATGATTTTCACTTTTTCCATCACCTGATGAACAAAATCAGGCCCAAAAAACTGCGTTTCACCTACTTCATACCACCCTATTGGTGACCTACATCTTCTCCCATACAATGCCTCAAAAAAAGCCATCTTAATACTGGCATAGTAGCTATTATTATAGGCAAACTCTATCAATGGAAAGTGATCTACCCAACTACCTTTAAAGTCAATTACACAGGCCCTCAACATATCCTCAAGGGTCTGAATAGTGTGTTTGGCTTGCCCATCGGTATGAGGGTGGAAAACAGTACTCAGGTTCACTTGGGTACCTAAACCCCTCTGAAAGAATTTCCAAAACTGCAAAGAGAATTGTGTACCTCAGTCAGATATGATGGATACAGATGCCCCATGCAAACGAACTACTTCTGCAATGAACAACTTAGCATAATCATCTCCCGAATAGTTAGTCCTAACAAGTATCATTTTTATAAACATGTATAAATGTAAATGTAAACATGTATAAATGTAAATGTAAATGTAAACATGTATAAATGTAAACATGTATAAATGTAAATGTAAACATGTGTCATTTGATACAAATGTAAACGTTGTATTTGTATAGTTTAACGTTTTATTTTTGTAATTTATCATTTATATTTGTATTGTTCAATTTGTATTAATAGAGGAATATATTTGACCCTTCTTTCAAAGATTACGGGTAATACTTAATTCTTTTTCTCACAAATTTTAGGAGTAATTTCTCACAAATGAATATTTTTTAACTTTGTTGATTCAACAACTACTTTAGATTTTTAAAATCACCTTACATATCAATTTGCTTATCATTATTTAAATTTTTGTTGTTCTTATTTCATTTTTTTCCATTTCCTTATTTAGTGCAAAAGTGTATGAAGGAAAAGGTATAATGTATATATAATCGTTGGAGAAGATATCGTGTGACGACCGCAGATAGAAAAGGTACAGTGGTGAAAGGTGGCCAGCGGTGGAGTTTAGATAAGAAACATTTTCCATATTGAGGTCGACAAATCAAGTTCTCTATATGCCTTAGATCTCATGAAGTGTTTGTTTATTCACCAAACCTACAACAAGCTACGGAATATTTCTATGTTTCATTCTATTCTATTTTGATTTGTTCCTTCAAAACTTTCCATAACACGAATCTTCCTAGTCGAAAAGTTCCCGAGGTATAGGTCACGTTACAGGATTCAGAGAGACAAGGAATATGACATAAATGAAGATATGTGGAAAGATTGTATAACTGCAAATGATATAGTAACAAATTTAGCACATACATTTGTAAATGATATAGTAACAAATTTAGCACATACATTTGTAAATTAACAATCTGAGGAAGCTCACTAACACAATGCTCCAGTCAATCAAGCAGGGATTAGCCACTTCTATAGTGTTCTGACTAACAAACCTTTCAGAGTTGTAATTTTTCTTTCATTATTAGTATTTTGTTTTTAATTTAAAGTTGGGCTTCATGCCCTTTTATTGAAAGAAAAAAGGGTTTATAAAAATGACATCATAGATATTTTTCATAGTTTATAGAACTTAGGAGCCATTTGGCTATGGATTATGTTCACTTTATTTCAAAAAATCATCTCTTTATTTAAAACTCTTTGTTTGACGATAAAAATACCAAATACAAATTTTAAAAAATCCTAACTTTCTATTTTCATAAAAATAACCCAATATAAATTATATTTCATTTTAAATTTTAAATTTTAAATTTTAAAATTTTATTACAAAATCTATGACTAAATGTAATTCTAACTCCAAACTAAAATTTCAAATAAAATATTTTTTTGTATTTTCATGCTCAAACACCTACTTAAATATATTTTTTGTATGCCACATTTTATTTATTTATTTATTTTAAAAAAAATCAATATATATATAATAATAAAGAAGGATCATCTTCAACTCGATGACGTGACGCTCTAATATTTGATTATTGATATTTATCTTTTATCTCAGATTTTTGACATTTATTCTTCATTTTAATTCATTTGCTCAATTAAAAAATTAAATAAAAAAACTTGTTGTTTTCAGTTTCAAAAAACCTCATCAAAAGCTTTTTTCAAAACTCAATTGTCCCGTACTTTAATTTGTTCGTTCAATTACTGTTACTGCCATGGCATATGGAAAGGTACTACTTTAATGCCCATTACTTACCTCATTAAGGGTGCATTTGTTTTTTTAAGATTCAGACGTCTGAATCTGAATGCACGTCTGAATGATTAAGATGTTGTCTCTAGATCTGAAAACTGAATGATTAAGACTGTTTGTTTTTCACCATTTGAATGTGCAAAAAAAATTTATTTGTATATATAATAAAATAAAAAATACAATTCAAATAAAAAATTAATTATATATTAGAAAAGTATTAATATAAAAAAATTATTATTTGATTCAAAAAAAATATTTATGTTTGTTAGTGATAGCGGAGATGGTTTATAATGATGGTTGTTGTGATAATGATTGATATTAATGATTAATAATGTTGGTGGTGATAGTTGTGATGTTTGGTATTGTAATGACTATTATGATAGTGGTGATTGATAGTGGTGGTGGTGGTTGTGATGTGACGTTGCTTGATGTTAGCAGTTGGAGGTGTTGATTGTGATGACTAAAAAATAAATGCATGATGGTTTATGATGTGTTGGTGCTAGTTGAATATGTTGTTAGTTGTGATAGTGGAGATGATTGTTAGTAGAGATAAATTGTAGTGATGATAGTGGTTGAAGTGGTGTAGAGGTGGCGTTACTAGTAACAATGGAGGTGGCAGCCGAAGAATGTATGGAGGTTGTGATGTATTAGTGGTATTTAACGGTGGTGCTAGTTGTGATAGACGAGGGATTGATTGGTAGTAGTTGATGATGGTGGTGCTATTGACGGCGGCGGCGGCGGTGAATATAATTAGAATAATAGAGGTAGTAGGTGTAATAGAGGTTGACAATAGTGGTTGATAGAGATATTTATTGTCAATGGTGGTTGTGATGGTGGAGGTGGTTGGTGGTGGTGGTGGTGGGTGGTGGTTGACAATAGTGGCGGTGGCAGGGGTGGTTAGTGGTGGTAACTTATGATTATGAATAGAGTGACGGTGAATATTATCCAACACTAGAATACCTCTTCAGACCTATTAAGACTTGGTTCTAGATCTGAATATATAAGACCTATTCAGACTTTTTAAGAGCTAAAGTTATAATAAAAAACAAATGCACTTAATGGTCTGAAGTCTGAACCATTCAGATTCAGACCTCCATTAAGTGCAAACAAATGAGGCCTAAGACTCACAAACTTTTCAATTATTCCTACTACTTTAATGCCCATTATTTAACTCATTAAGACTCACAAACAAAATTGAAAAGAGTAACTTTGAAGGACTGTTCCACATTTGGAATCAAAACCAAAATTGAATTTACAATTTTAATAACCAAAACACTAATGTTTTAAGTGAAAAATTAATTAGGCAGAAAAAGATGAATAATTTATTTCTAAAATAAATTGTCATATTCTTTCTTAAATGAATAAAATTAAAAGGGAAAGTGTAGAAAAATTAAGACAAAGAAAGCAATATTTGGAGTTCTTATCTACATTTTCTAAGACTCATCCATTAGTAATAAACGTTTATAATATTAAAAAGGTTAAGTTCTATATATCAATCTTGCACAAATACATTTTGAAAAAATTAAATACATATCCTTTATAATATGAAATCAAGTTACATAGTAACTTCACCGTCAATTTTATTTTATATCTTTAGTATAACTTTGATTTGTAATAATAGGTTATCAAACATTTTTCAAAAATTAGCAATCAATACTTATTGTCAAACTTCACTTGGAGTCATCTTATAAATTGACATGATTTACTCACAAACTTTTTGATTATTCATAGTATTTTAATGCCCATTATTTAGCTCATTAAGACTCACAAATTTTTCAATTATTCGTACTACTTTGATGGCCATTAGTTAGCTCATTTAGACTCACAAACTTGTCAATTATTCGTACTACTTTAATGCCCACTATTTAGCTCATTAATACTCACAAACTTTTCAATTTTTCCATTTAAACATAAAGCTTTTATTTTATATAACAATAAATTAAGAGGCCACGTCGTAGTTTTTAGGACAAGTTTAAAATTATTGTAATAAAATCTTTATAATTAGTTGAATTTGAAAATATAATAAAATCTTTACTATATATTTGAATTTGAAAATAATAATACTTTAAAAGAAAAATAAAAGATTTTTATTATCTTAAATCTGGCAACCGTAGTTGAAGAATCCTAAATAAACTCAAACTATTTAATAATAATAATAATAATAATAATAATAATAATAATAATAATAGAACTATTAATATTACGTTTAGGATGATATATATTTAACAAAAAAATATTAAACAAAAAATAACAATAATAATATTAATAACCATAAACAATAATAATTGTAGTAGTAATAGTAGAAGACAAGTAGTAGTAATTTTTAAATTTAGAAAAAAAAAAAGTTGTGGTAGTAGTAATAGTTTTAATAATAATAATAATAATAATAATAATAATAATAATAATAATAATAGGTTATTGAAGTGAATCTTATTATTATTATAATTTCTTAAAAAATATTTGAATGTGAAAAATAATAGGTTTTTAGATTTAAAAAATAACATATTTTAATTAGCTTAAAACTAGGAAATCATGTGTGGAAAGTAGTAACTACAAAAATTTATACTTTTTAAATGCTATAAAATATATTTAAAAATTAAATATAAAATAATAAATTTTAAAATTATTATTATTATCTCATTGATTTCAAATATTTATCTCAATTCAAATATATAGCTAAGATAACTATGTATTACATTAGAAAAAAGGAGGCATAAAGAATAGTAATAAACTAGGTAATTACGATAGTATTTGAATTTGAATATAAATGAAAGTTAAATTAAAATGGGACTCTAGCTTCTTAGGCTCTTATATATATATATATATATATCATTAGCCTTATTCATGAATTCATTTACTACATTTTTTAATTCTTCATATTTTAAAAACTATTTTTAATTTAACATTTTTTTTTATATGCAAGAAGAATATGTCATTCTTTATCTTCATCTTCCTCCATTAATGGTTAAGGTACACCACTTTAATCAATATGTGTTTTCTTAAATTTGTAAAAGTCAACCTTTTGCTATTTTTGAATAATCTATATACAAGCATTACATACTTTATTGTGTACTAAATTGTTGTTTTTGAAAAATGCATATGCATGCATTAAACACTTTTTTGTGTACTAAACTATCTGAAAATTATGATACATGAATATTCATGTGCCATCACAAATAATATTTTGTATAATAATTGTATATCATACTTTTCATCTATTTTTACATTTTAGATTCATGAATCTTGATCATTTAAAGTTACAAAACAAACATGGTTGTAGTTTCACAAAATAGTACTGCTAATTTTTAAAATTAACCTTTTGTTGTTTTTGAGCAATGTATACACATGCATTACATATTTTATTGTGTACTAAAATGCTATTTTTGAACAATGTATATACATGCATTAACTACTTTATTATGTACTAAACTATCTGAAAATTATAATACGTGGATATTCATGGTGCTATCACAAATAATATTTTATATAATAATTGTATATCATACTTTTCATCTATTTTAACATTTTTGATTCATGAATCTTGATCATTTAAAGTGAAAAAATAAACATGTTTTTAGTTCCACAAAATAATACCATTAATTTTTAAAATTAACCTTTTGTTGTTTTTGAACAATGTATATACATGCATTACATACTTGATCGTGTACTAAACTGTCATTTTTGAACAATGTATATACGTGCATTAAATACTTTATTGTGTACTAAACGATCTGAAAATTATAATACGTGGATATTCATGGTGCCATCAGAAATAATATTTTTATAATAATTGCATAGCATACTTTTCATCTGTTTTAACATTTTTGATTCATGAATCTTGATTATTTAGAGTTACAAAACAAACATGTTTTTAGTTCCATAAAGTAGTACTATTAATTTTTTTCGATTTGATAAATATTATTGTTATACAAGTACTATCATTTATGTATAATATTTTCTATTTACCAAAAAATCTAAGATTTTGTGTACCATTATTCTTATATTTTATGACTAAGTTTTTTTTAATGATTTTATGGATGTGTTCATTATGAAGGAATATAATTTTTATGAAAAATATTTTTTAAGAAAATAAATTATTTCTTACATATATTTTTTGTTTGTGACGCAAATAAAAACTATTTTCATAAAACATATATAAACAATAAAAATGAATAGTGATAGAAAGATGAATATGATCAAAGTGAATTGGAATAGATAGAAACAGTGTAAGGGGGTACCTAGGTGGGTTGGGGTGGTGAATGTAGGTTTAGTTGGTGTGTAATAGGAAAAAAGAATCTTAAAAAATATAAATTAAAGAGTTTGAAATTCTTTGGAGGTTAGAAAAAATGTTAATTTTTTTCTAAAAAAAAAAATATTTTCTTTTTGGAGGGGGGGAAGGGGTTTCGTGGTGAGGTTGGTGGTGATGTAAATCAAAATGGCGTTACTTTAAGAAGGTCTTTCACAAGAAGTCAAGCTAAGGACCTTCAAGCATATCAAGCTTTATGGATGAAGATGCAATCTTTGGAAGGCTCCTATATGGATGACTTGAAGATATTTAATATACTAAGTGTGTCTGTCATTTAAATTAGCTTGTAATTTAAGTGAAGGAAAATTTGGTCTTTCCTTACTTCTTTTAACCCTTAGTATAAATAGTTAGGCATTAGGGTTGAACAACTAGTTTTTGGAATATTGAATATTTATGCCTCCTTTGAGAGCTTGAAAGCCCTTTGTTGATTTTCAACAATTGTCCTAGGATTTGCAAGTAAGGTTACTACCTTCTTAAGGATTCTAATAGAGTAGGTGCTTTTAGTTCCCAATTAAGGGGCGTTTTGGTTAGTTTCACCATTACATCTTTTGATTGTTTGAATCTAATTGTGTCTATCTTTCTTTATTTTGTATCTTTAATTCCTATCTTGCTTCTATTTTCTTGTTTTATAACAAATTGGTATCAAGAGCTTGGATTAGATTTGTTTTCACAAACCTAAGTCTTAGGGTTTTGATATTTTCAAAAAAAAAAAAGAAATTTGATTGAATGTTGTTTGATATTATTCCTTGAGTTACATGTTGTTGTTTCCTAGTTAAAAAAAAAAACAAAAAAATACATGACCAAAAAAAAAAAAATTAAAAGTCATGTTGAAGAATAAACTTGAAAATGGTTTTTGTTGATTTGGTGTTTGGTTGAAGAAATTGTTGTTTAGAAGTTGTTGGTAAAGTTGTGGGGAAGTTATATCTCAAATTTGAGCTCATTTGTTTAGGTATTGAAGAGGATGAATTTGAGAATTATAAAATAGTTCAAATCTTTCAAACTTGTTTCTTCTTTTCTTGTTAATTCTAGCTAGTTTGCTTTGATTATTAATTTATACTTAATGTTAAACTAGTTTGTATCCGTTTAATTTATTCGTGTCAATTTTTTTTCATGCTTTTTTTCTTTCATTTCATTGTATGCTTATTTGTTTCCTTGTCCGTTAGTTTTAATTATCCGTTCTTGATTACATAAACTCCAATCCATCCCGAAGAAGTGGTACTACTTGTGAATGATTTGACGGTGTTGACTCTCAAACTTGGGTTATTCAAGAGTGGTAACAAGCAAGAGTGAGGTACAATGACTCAATTGGAGGGAGAATCCGCTAGCAAAATAGAAATTTTTCTTCAAAAGCTATTGGAAGAAATGAAGGAAATGAAGGAAAAATTGGAAGATGTGGATAGAAGGGTGAGAAATCAAGAAATAGCAAAGAAACCACTTAAGGTTTTCAATCCCATCGGTCAACATAATGAGGGATCAAGTAAGACTCCTCTTGATACAACTCCATCCCACATGGTAGTGCAAGATACCCTCTCTCCTAATGCTACTTTACAAAGAATTTACAATCAATCAACACTTTTAAAGGGGGGGAGGGTCAATAAAGAAATCTTCCACCACAAGCCAATAGAACTCAAATGAGAGCCCAACATAACCTTGAAGAGAATGATTCTCTTGATGGTGATAATTATAATTATGGAGCCAATGATAAAGTTCAACAAGAGAGGTTAGGTAGGAGAGGAAGAAGGAGGGAGAATAGAGGGTGGTATCTGGTTGATGGTAGAGAATACAATAGAAGGAATGATGATAAAGATCAAGGATTCAACAACATCAAGGTTACCCTTCCATTCTTCAAAGGAAGTAGTGACCCGAATGAATATCTTGATTGGATTGTGAAACTTAAAAGGCAATATAATCTCAACAATGTGAGTGATATTAAAAAGGTAAATTATGCTATAAGTCACCTGGAGGGTTTTGCTTCTACATGGTGGGAGAAAATTAAAAGAGATGATTTGGTGAATAGAGACTTTGTTACAAGTTGGAATGACATGAAAAGGAATATGAGAGAAAGGTTTGTGGGTCAAGATTATGAGCAAAATACACTCAAGAAGTATTACAATCTTCAACAAGAAAGTAAGAGTATGGAAGAGTATTATGAGGAGTTAGAGCATACTAGGCTTCGAGCCAATGTCAATGATGAAGATGTTAAACTTATGGCAAGATTTATCTCGGGCTTAAATAAAGAGGTAAGGCAACCATTAAAATTTCATCTTCTTCCTACTTTATATGAAACTTATCAAATGGCACTCAAGGTGAAGGGTCATCAAAAGGAAAACAAGTCAAAGGTGCAATCTTCTTCTTCATGGGCTAAAAACAAGGAAGCTTGGAAATTATCTCTCACTTAGGACAAATCCAAAGGTGAAAAACAAGAATTGAAGTCCAACTTGGACAAAGACAAATCTAAGGCGGACTACAAGGATGGAGGTAACAAAGCTAAACTTAAAACTCAATATAAAATAAAGTGTTTTAAATGTCAAGGATGTGGTCATAAAGAAAATGAGTGTCCTAATAGAAGAACTATCATTTCATTGAATGATGGTGGTTATCAAACTGAAAATGAATCTAAAGATGACCATATGGTGGATGATAGTAATGATGAGTTTATGGGAGAAGGTGATGGAGAAGAAATTAATGATGATGGAAAACTTGTGCTTGTTGTGAGGGGAAGTATGAGTGCTCTAGAGAGGAAAGATCTTAATCAAAGAGTGTCACAACCTGAACCAGGGCCCTGGTGGTGACGAGCATCCTGAACCATGAAGGCCCGAGAGCCCTTCTAACTTGTAATCACATACACCATTCATATATGAAAAGGAAGTGTGGAAAATAAAAAACAAAATGGAATCATGGTCGTAACTCTGAAATCTATTCAGCAATACAAAAATAGGTTTTTTTTTCAACATAAAAGCAACATCTTTTTCTATCTGTGAAATCTCTACTACATAATACATCAAAACTTATCTGAACCTGGGACATGGAGAGAAATTGAATAGTACCTTCTATGACGTCACCCATTGACTCAAAGAGGTTTGGATACCTAGATCGCATGTCATTTTCTGATTCCCAAGTAGCTTCCTCAACTTTTTTATTCTTCCACAGTATCTTAACCAAGACTATTTCCTTGTTCCTCAACTTTCTAACTTGGCGATTGTCACGCCCCAAAATCCCATCGGGCCGGACTGGCACCCGAAGCCGAGAAGGCCCGGGAGAACCCGTTCAAATACCTGTACTTTCACTTACATGTCACCAAAAAATTGGACAGCACTTCGTTGCATATAGAAAGGTCTAATTACCTGTATCAGCACAACACGCGCAAATATATATATATATATATATAAAATACTTGGCCGTCGGGGCCACCACATATACAGATATAACATCACTATATAAACTTCCATGACTTTACCCTTCCTTATGTCTATAAAGCCTCTAGGATATACATGACATAACTAGGGTCGGGACAAACCCCTGCCCACACATGACTCATGTACAATAACAAAACATAAGGAACCGACTCGGAAAGCTCCGAAGCAAACTGGAGCTCACCAACAATAGCTGTATGACCTGGCTCCTACTTGTGCGGTGTATGAGCTGGGGTACCTGTGCCTGCAGCATGAAATGCAGGTCCCCCGTGAGGGACGTCAGTACGAAATATGTACTGAGTATGTAAAGCTGTAAATAATCACATATGATATAGGAGCTTAATAGAAATCAGAAACAAGTGAATAAGTCGTAATAGGAGTGGACCACACTTACTAGAACTTGTGACAACCTGTACATTGTATTTATTCAATCACTTTACCTTCGTTCTTATCGTCTTTGTAATCATTACTGTACTGTACTGTGACCATTAGGATGCCTCCAGTACATATCAACTGGGATCGACCCATGCTAGGCTTATGCCCCTGGGATACCACCCGATAAGAGAGAACTCCCATCACTTAGTTCAATTAATCTTTGAGATTGTTATTTCGGTCGCCTCCACATTTTTAATACTTTGAAACAATGATACATCAATAGGAACCAAGTAATAGACCTTCTATACAATAACGATGTAATAAAGACTCATTGGTACATCAACAATATGTTTCAGAATCATCAATATCACAACAATGAAATAAGAGCCTTTTGGTATATCAATGAAACATTTTGACACTTTATAGAGTGGAAACAACTTCGTTGGTAACGTAGAACAATACATGTTTTTGGACAACCTCGGAATCTTACTTGATGGAACATTGGTGTTTTCATGCCAAAGAACATTGTTAGAGTATGCTTTACATACCTCGTTGTAGATTCAGATACCAATTCAACACAACTTCCCTCCTTTACAAATCACTTATCTACAATGAAATGTTTGGCATCTAGTATTAGCAACCCAACACCACAATTCTCTTCCATAATTCCATACTACCAATATTTGCAAAACATTACAAAAACCAACTTGAACAATAGGTTTATGTGTGTATATATATATAATCATCATTTCAATACCACATCATCACCCCAAATTCCTTCACAATTTAACATAATCCAACCATGCACAAGAATAATCCAACATCATTTCCAATCATCTTTCAACAACAATCAAATAACATACTTCTTATGCTCACATGCATATATATATATACATATCCATATAAATAACACCCACATAATTTACATCCTTACCAAAAAAATGGCCCTTTTGATTTCGAAGTCCTGTTGGCACAAATAAGGGGTGCTTCTCGAAGCCCTTGAGACGGTGAACACAACTACGGAATCAATTTGGATTTTCTACGGTTGAATCACAAGATAATTGGAGTTGAAATTTGGCTAGGGTTTCTTATTTTCAATAACTTGATGATAATTGATGGATATGAGACTAATTATATGTATATAATGACCAATTTTCGTCCATGAGGTGATGGAAAATGACCATATTGCCCTTAAAAATTTAAGTAAATCCGAATCTGTCCATGGTGGACTGTTTTGATAGGCTAAAGTAAATCGGCCATAACTCTTTGCTCCGATATCGGATTTGGGTGAAATTGGTATCGTTAGAAAGATAATTCACAGGTATTTCATTTCATATAAATTAATCCACCCAGTTCGTCCTGTACATGTAGTTATGATCGTTTGAAGTTGACCCTAAAAATCTGTTTTGAGAGGCTGAAGTAAAATGAGTATAACTCCTTACTCAGATGTTGGATTTGGATGAAACCAATTGCATTGGAAAGAAGACTCAGAGATATTTCTTTTGATATGTGGTAGCTCTCCCAGTTCATTATATTGAGGGAGTTATGATCGTTCAAAGTTGACCCAAAAAACTGGCAGGCCTCAGTAGTTTTCCTGCACATTTACTGTTCACATCCCGGCCACCGTTTTAAAGTTTTGAACGAGCTCGCTTATATCCGAAACTTATCCGTTTTGGAAATCTTTATATCGTTGGAAAGATTATTCAATAAACTTCGTATGGATCCATCGACGGGAAAATTCCGGTATAAATAAAGTCGATTCCTATACACCTATAATCAAACTATACACTTGAAACCATCTCAAAATAATCAATACACATACTTAAACTCATATATACCTAACTTAGGATCAATACATATACTCCAACACATATATCAATGACTAATGCACGCAATTAAGTACGGGGTGTTACAGCGATCCAAGATTTCAACAGGCTCTTCTTCGTAATACAAAAAGTATGTCACCTTGATCTCCTCTGCAGGAAATACTAGGGAATGGTTTCCAATATATTTCTTTAGCATGGATATGTGGAATACCGGGTGAACAGAACCCAAATTTGCAGGCAACTCTAACTCATACGCAACCCCACCTATCCTTCTCAAAATCTGGTATAGCCCTATATAGCGAGGACTCGACTTTCCTTTCTTCCTGAAACGCATAATTCCTTTCATAGTAGAGACTTTGAGGAACACCCAATCACCAACCTCAAATTCTAGCTCCCTTCTTCTAATATCAGCATAGGACTTCTGTCGACTCTACGTTGTTTTAAGTCGTTCCCTAATGATTTTCACTTTCTCCATCGCCTAATGAACAAGATCAATCCTAAACAACAGCGTTTCACCTACTTTATACCACCCTATTGGCGACCTACATCTTCTCCCATACAATGCCTCAAAAGGAGCCATCTTAATACTGGCATGGTAGTTATTATTATATGTAAACTCTATCAATGGCAAGTGATCTACCCCACTACCTTTAAAGTCAATTACACAGGCCCTCAACATATCCTCAAGGGTCTGAATGGTGCGTTCGGCTTGCCCATCGGTTTGAGGGTGGAAAGCAGTACTCGAGTTCACTTGGGTACCTAAACCCCTTTGAAAGGATTTCCAAAACTACGAAGAAAATTGTGTACCTCAGTCAGATATGATGGATACAGATGCCCCATGCAAATGAACTACTTCTGCAATGGACAACTTAACATAATCATCTCCCGAATAGTTAGTCCTGACAGGCAAAAAGTGAGCTGGCTTAGTCAGCCGATCCACAATTACCCAAATAGAATCATACCAATTTCGGGACCTCAGAAGTCCTATAATGAAATCTATATTTATCATCCCCCACTTTCATAAAGGCAAAGATATCTCTTCAAAAGTACCGCCTGGCCTCAAATGTTCCATTTTAACTTGTTGACAATTCAAACACTTGGAAACAAAGTCAGCCACATCACGTTTCATATTATTCCACCAATATATAACTTTTAAATCATGATACATTTTTGTAGAGCCTGGGTGAACAATATACCTTGAAGTATGTGCTTCATCAAGGATTCTTTTCCGCAAACCATTTACATCTGGCACACATAATCTACCCTAATATCTCAGAATCCCATCACCACTAATTTCAAATGACATCACCTCTGATGCCCCATATCTTTCTTAATTTGCATCAAAATGGGATCTTCGGCCTGCTTCTCTTTAACTTATTCAAAAAGGGAAGATTTAGATATCTCATGAACAACTACTCCTCTATCCTAGAAATCCAAAAGTCGCATCTGTAGATTTGTAAGTGATAAATATCCTTCACCATCTCCCTCTTTTCTTTCTCAACATGAGAAAGGCTGCCCGTAGATAATCTGCTGAGGGCGTCAGCTACCACATTTGCCTTGCCCGGATAATAGTGCAGGTTCATGTCATAATCCTTCAAAAGTTCCAACCAACGCCTCTGCCGAAGATTTAATTCTTTCTGTGAGAAAACATACTGTAAACTCTTGTGGTCCGTAAATATATCAACATGTACCCCGTAAAGCTAATGACGCCAAATTTTAAGCATAAACACCACAGCCGCTAACTCCAAGTCATGGGTGGTGTAATTTCGCTCATGCACCTTCAACTGCCTAGATGCATAAGCCACCACCTTACCTGCATAAGTACACACCCAAGTCCCACTCAGGATGCATCACAGTACACAACAAAACCCTCTATACCTTCTGGAAAAGTCAAAATAGGTGCAGTAGTCAACTTGTCTTTCAACCTCTCAAAACTATTCTCACAGGAGTCAAACCACACAAACTTCACCTTTTTATGTGTCAACTTAGTAAGTGGAGCAGCTATGGAAGAAAACTCTTTATGAACCTTCTGTAATACCCTGCCAAACCCAAGAAGCTCCGAATGATGGTTGGAGTCATGGGTCTGGGCCATTTTCTCACTACCTCAACCTTTTGAGGATCAACCTTAATCCCGTTGCTAGAATCAATATGCCTAAAGAAGTAATAGCCTTAAGCCAGAATTCACGCTTGGAAAATTTTGCATACAACCTATGATCTTTGAGGGTCTAAAGGATGATTCTGAGGTGATTGACATGGTCCTCCTCACTCTTAGAATAAATTAAAATATCATCAATGAAAGCTATGACAAACAGATCTAGAAACTGATGGAATACCTTATTCATTAGGTCCATGAAAGCTGCAGGGGCGTTAGTCAACCCGAAGGACATGACTAAGAATTCATAATGACAGTAGCAGGTTCAGAAACATGTTTTGGGAATATCTGACTTTTTAACCTTCAACTGATGGTACCCCAAATGAAGTTCTATCTTTGAAAAGTATTTAGCACTTTGAAATTGGTCAAAGAGATCATCAATTCTAGGCAGGGGATATTTATTTTTAATAGTAACCTTATTCAGCTGACAGTAATCTATGCACATACGCAGGGAATCATCTTTTTTCGCACGAATAGTACAGGTGCACCCCAGGAAGAAATATTATGATGGATAAAACCTTTGTCTAGAAGGTTTGATAGTTGTTCTTTCAACTCTTTCAGCTCTGCAGAAGCCATTCTATATGGCAGAATAGAAATGGGATGGGTGTTTGGCAATAAATCAATACCAAAATTTATCTCCCTATCAAGTGGTATTCCTAAGAGATCATCGGGAATGTCTTCTGGAAATTCATTTACCACAGGAACAGACTGAAAAGAAGGACTTTCGGTAGTTGAATCTTTAACCCAAATAAGATGATACAAACAACCCTTGGAAATGAGTTTACGGGCTCTGAGGTAAGATATAAAGTTCCTTCTAGGTGCTAAAGAATGCCCTTTCCATTCTATCACTGGTTCATTCGGAAAAGAAAAAGTAAACTTTCGAGTTCTACAGTCTAGCACGACATAACATGAATGGAGCCAGTCCATTCCTTAGATGGCATCAAAATCAACTATATCAAGCTCTATGAGGTCTGCCACAATATTACGACTATAAACAGACACAATATAATTCTTATACACCCTCCTAGACACAACAAAATTACCCACCTGAGTGGAAACAGAGAAATGTTCTGCAATTACATCAGGCTCAAACCCAAAACCGACAGCCACATATGGGGTCACATAAGACAAGGTAGACCCGAGATCAAGTAACACATACACATCTCTTTATGCCCTATTTTAGCCTTTCCTGAATATGTATTATTCTAAATTCAAAATCATGAGAGTATGATAGAAATCTGATTTCTATACTAGTCTGTGTCTGTTATGGCATTGTCTGATTTGGTATCGTCATACCAAGACTTGCAAGTCGAATAATTATGTCATAAAGTGCCATGTCTAATTATTTTATTCTAAACAATGTTGAAGCCACTTGAACATGTATATAGTATAAGAAAATTCATATCTTAAATCATAAGTCAAAATCATGCAAAGACTTTCCATTCATCAACAATTAAAATAAGTGGTAGCCAATTTCTCAAAAACATTCCTGAAGTTTCTTCATTTATCAATATCAACATTTTAAATCATAGTAACATTCCCCTCTCCTATTCTTAATCATCATAAAATTCACGTAAGATAATTAGCATCCTGATTCCTTCTTTAAAACCATGAAATATAAGGATTCATAACTTGTAAATCAAGTAACAAAGTATTAGGAGAGGAGGAGATCCGATATTTTATGCTCTCAATTCACAATTCAAAGTTTCAATGGATACATACATATATACTAATCAAATCACTTTCAAGGAAAGGCCTAAAGACCAAAACAATATTCTCAAAGATTCTAAAACATGATTATAATTGTAAATCCAAAACCCTTTCGTAAAATCATAATTTCTAAACCTTTTGCATAATTAAAAGAATTTTTTATGCCCATGTAGTTTTTATGAAAATCCCACGTACCTTATGCTGTTTAGGAGAAAGAGTGGATTCTAAATTTCACCTTAGTTCTTGAAACTATTGGCTTGCAAGGATGAGCTCTTGATCTTAAAAGAAGAGGCTAGGGTTTTCAATTGATGTTAAGAGAGTTATTTTTTTATGAAAACCAACCTAAAGTGCTAATATGATGTGTTAATCTCGTGTTTGGGCGTATTAAAATAAGGGAAAAGATGAAATAACTGGACATCGACGCGATTGGCAACGCATCGCGCCCTAATCTCACCAAGCCTCAATACTTTTTCCTGGCAGTTCCTACACAAAAATTGATCAACGCGATGGGTGAAGCGGTCTAATTCCACACACGTTTGACACTTTGATTTATTGCACTCAAAGTTTGACAAAACTTCTAAGTTAATCAGTTTTCGTAACGTTTTGTAATTAACATGTCCTAAACGTTCATGCCACAAATTATAAGACTTAATCAAGTAAGAATAATTTGAAATTTTATTGATTTCAACATTCATTACATTGATCTTATAAAGGCCCTCGGTGAGATAGCCTTTTCCTACATACACTTCTCCTTTGCTAATTATAATTTTTCCAGAAACGATTATACATTCGAATCCATTCTTTTCTAGAAGTGAAATAGAAATCAAGTTCCTACGTAATTCCGAAACGTACAAGACATTGTTAAGTGTCAAGACCTTTCCTGAAGTCATTTTCAAGCCCACTTTTCCTGTTCCTTCTACTTTAGCCGTAGCAAAGTTAGCCATGTAGATTATTTTTTCTACTTGAGCCTGACCAAATAACGAATACAACTCTTTATTGGTACAAACATGACGGGTGGCACCAGAATCCATCCACCACTAGCGAGGATTCCCAACCAAGTTGCATTCTGAAAATATAGCACACAGATCATCACATTCTTTGTTGGACTCAATCATATTTGCTTGGTCCTTTTTCTTGCCTTTCTTAGGGGTACGACAATCCGTGAACTTGTGGCCAATCTTGCCACAGTTGAAGCACTTTCCCTTGAAATTCTTCTTGGGTTAATTTCTTTCTTGTTCAACTTTCTTCCTTTTTTTAGAATTGTTTTGGTCATCTTCTACAATATGTGCTCCATTAATTGTAGAATTCCCTTTTGACCTTCTCTCGGTAGCTTTATTATCCTCTTTAATACGCAATCGCACAATAAGATCTTCGACAGTCATCTCCTTGCGTTTATGCTTTATGTAGTTTTTGAAGTCTTTCTACATAGGTGGTAGCTTCTCAATTATCGCTGCTACTTGAAATACATCATTCATAATCAAACCTTTCGCTAGGAGATCGTGGATGATTACTTGCAATTCCTACACTTGAGAGACAACCGATTTGTTATCTATCATTTTAAAGTCCAGGAATCTTGCAACAAAGAACTTCTTAATTCTCACATCCTGTCTTATATTTTCGTTCTAGTGCCCCTCACAATTCCTTCGATGTATTAGTTCCACTATAAATATTGTAGAGGTCGTCTTGGAGATCACTCAATATATAATTCCTGCAAAGAAAGTCTGTGTGTTTTCAAGCCTCTACAATTATGAAACGCTCTTTGTCTGAGGTTCCCTCGGGCACCTCAGGAGCATCCTCACTAGTGAACCTTTGAAGACATAGTGTTGTGAGGTAGAAGAACATATTCTACTATCATCGCTTAAAGTCAATGCTTGCAAATTTTTCGGGCTTCTCCGCAGGTGCCATTGGTTGCGGAGCATTTGCTCGACTTGTTGAGACAATACTAGTTGCCCCCACAGTCGTAGCCGCATCTTGCATTTGACTTTCATTAGTCATTTTTTCTATCACCACAAGACAGTAAAATTTAGTATTTTCAAATACTACTTATAAAGTTAAGCAACTTTAAAATCTTCTTCTTGTTTCTAGTTAACGATGAAATTTTTATGACTTTCAATCGTCAATCGAGTGATCTTTAACTTGTGATGAAGATTTTATGCCTTCGGATCACCAGTTAAGTTCAAGTGGAGTAGAAAGCTTAAAGCTTTAATCTCCAAAAACAAGTAATACATATTCTGGAAAAAAAAACTTTAGTGAAAAGAAAATTTCACCAAACAAGCAAAAAAAAAATATTTTTTTCTTTATTTTTCCAAAAAATATTTCCTTAAGATTGTAGTGTTTCGGTGATACGAGTACGATCACGATCATGTATACTTTTTGATTACTTTGAAGACCACCTAAAGAGTGCACAAGTCTAAGTGTGAAGAAGGCCCAAAATCGTCCCAAGCACACTCCATGGGCTGCTTTTGGAGCCCTTTTCATTAAAGGGTCTTTTAGTCTTTTGTCTTTTATTTTGTAATATAATATAAATTGAACATTGTAGGGTTTTAGTTGGTAGTTTTTATGAATTTTGATGAAAGAACTCTCCTCTCAGAGAGAGAGAGTCCACAACCGAAACTAGGGCATAGCATAAGGGTTGATTCTCTTGTGTGTTGCATTTTGCTTGATACGTTGGTGCTTAGGTGGTGGACGCCTCGCTTGTGTCAATTGTAAGAGTTAGGTGTTTGTTGTGTGAAGTGTTAAAGGTCCAAGAGTGGAATATGCTCTTGGGTTGTTAAGACTACATCAACACTTGTCTAACTATCTATCTTGTATCTTGTTTTAGTTTCGGCTTCTTGTGTTGTTAATGTAACCCGTTTGTTCTTGTTGCTATTGTAATTTTGTGGAGCTTCATCTTGTGTTGCTAAACTTGTTGTTGGATGGTTGTTTTGGTGTATTAACACCTTGTATCCTTTTCTTTCTTGTTCTAGTTAGTGAATCCGAGAGAGGTCCCCATTTGGTCCACGATTTGTTGTGATTTATGGATTGTTTTGGGGTGTGATTTCGTGTTTCCTTGTTTGTTCCGTATCATTCAGGTACACACAAACTGTATTTTCGCAACACTAGTTCAAGTTTAAAACAAGAACACTATGAAGTACAACAACACCCTCAACACAAGATCAAAATAATCTTTCAAAGAAGTGTGTTTTATTTTTCAGAAATTAAGATGAAACAGAAATAGCCAAGTCCTCCGAATTCACGAAGTGTCCATAAGAAAATAATTCCTCTCAGGTACCCGATGTTGTGGAATTTTCCTCCCAGGATAAAATGGCCAAACAAACCAACTGTAGCGGTACCTCAAACAATTGGAATCTCTGCAAACTCACTCAACGATTTGATTGATCACACGGAATGTTTTGAAGACAAGAAGAGTTTATATATTCAAAAAATTTTTCATGCCTAAACCTGTGGATAAATGCAGGTTTATATAGTCATCAAGTGTCCCTTCCCAAAGGGGGCAATTGTCACGGGCTCATTTTTAAACGTGTCAGCGGCATATAATTTTGCCGTGCGGCGCCCATGGTTCCCCCAACTATGGGTCAGCCTTCCTCATTTCCCAGGTCTTTAGCACGATCCTGTGCCTGTGGGAAGCTTGCCTCAGAGGCTTGCCCCCTTTGGTGCCGCTCCTTCAACATGTCGGCTGACATGCCCAACGTATAAGCAACTCTTCTGGCGCACTTTTAATCCTTGGATCTCATCCATATGCGCCCCTGGGGATGGCTACGGACATACTCGTCCCTCACCTTGGCCTGAGCATTGCCATCGCATGCACAGTCCTATCCTCAAGCTTGACACTGCCTCGTGCATGTGCACTTGGCCTTTGCTTCACCCGAGTAGGGCAACCCTCAATCCTAGGCCTTTATCTCAAGCGTCTTCCTTAGATATGCCCTCTCATGTCTTATGGCATAGCCAAACATAGCCCACGCAACTTGCATCCAACTTCCATAGCACAGTGTCACCCCACAACTACGCATCTAGGCCAACGGACCCTTGCTCGCTTGGCTGAACCTTGACTAAGCTCACAAGCTAGCTCACGAGTCTCTTGGGGAGAGTATCTCGATTGCTCTATCGGCTTGGAGGCATCCTTCCATTATTTAGATGGCCCACGAGGCTTGTCGATTCATATAGCCAACCTCTAGCCTTTTTCGACGCCCAACGCTAGTCCACCCGACCTTGCGTTGCCCATGGGGTTCCTGAGCCCTATGAGTACCTTGCGCATTCCTTTGACATGCCAAGGCAGGCCCTTGAGGTTGTCCCTCAAGGCAGCACACTTGGGGTGGCCATCTGTCGACACACCGGGGGAGGCTGGTAGACTGTCACCATTCATACCCCCCTTATATATGCTTAAAATAAATAATCCCAATGTCCGCCACTAGACATCATTTTACCCGAGAATCATACTGGGGCTTAGATCATTCATCCGACCTTCAAATTGGGTGCAGTTTGTTCCTACTCCTTTATTTTGACTTTCTTCACACCTCCATGAAGTTTCACCCCATTCCCATACACATGGAACGAGTTATGGCCTTCGGACCAATCAGCAAATTACGACAATGCCACTGGACTTTGGCCAAGTCAAGCCCCTATCCAAACGGACTCCAAACGACCCCAAATTTGGTAAGCATACATAAGGTACCCTTAATATCAACTCTCTAAATCGGAATCCTTAGATTCCACTTGTAGCTCAAAATGGCACGGCGCTGACATCGAACACCGCACACGATCCTCACCATGCCTCCACCCCCTTGGGCTCACGCCAAGCCCTCTTCAAATCACATTGGAATTCTTAGGAAATGTCATGCAACATATATAGATGTTTGTTGCCTCATGTTATGCCCCTTTGCCTCATCTTCGACTTCAGCATATTCCCTCAGCACATGCCGCCTGCATAGCTGACAAGGTTGTGGCCTAGTTGGCGCGCACAATCTTGGCAAGTGACAGCCCCAACTTTTGGGGCATCACACCCTCACACACCTGAAGTAGTCATTGTCCTCAATGACATGCAACACCGACGACAACCCAAAGTCTGCACCCTTGGGGATTTACATCGCGGCCCCCAAATCCTTGTGTGTAGGAACTCTTGTGAGCTCTTTCTTAAAAATAGAGTCAGGCCCCTTGCCCTTCTCCCCCTAGTTTTATCCAAGAGTGCACTCCGCACTTCTGCTCGGACGGTGTCTCTATACCTACACCCTCTGGTGACTAACTTTGCGGTGACCTTAAGTCATATCCGCACCATGCTCCTAACGGCCTTCATCTTGTTCGGGAATCTGTTTCCACCCTGGCGATCCTACTAGGCCATCCATACCTGGCATGTCTAGCCCTTCGATCCTTTGCCTCTGGTAGACAACTATCTTCCCTCCTGGACTTCTACCTTTTAAGCACAACGTAGCTAGGTAGGCATCCCTCGATGTGGCATCTTTGCCAACCATACCCTTATGGTCCTTATTTTTTCTCCTCGAGCGACGTCACTGGCGGTAGCCTAAATTACGAACTTTGTCCCAATCATCATTCACAACAGCCTTTGGAAACCCATGTTTCACCATTGCACCTTTTGGCATCTCGTGTGCTCTGCGCCCATAGGCACCTCACACTCTCTTGGGACGTACCCTTTGGCAAGTGCTTCTTATCTCAAAGTGCCGGCATCTGCGCACTACTCTGTGAATTAGATGCTTCGTTCAAAACTCAATCTTTCCCTTCGCAGTCCTTCAACGTTCGGGGTACCCTTGTACCTATAGCCTATGGCGAGAACTCTCTTGGTTCACCCATCTGCGGCCTCCGACCCGCTCTTCTACTCTTGGAAAGAACCCATCCTTAAATTTGGAACCCAATTCATTTTCAATGCTTTATCTAATTCCACTTTGACGACTTTCCTTACCCATAGTACTTTGGCACAACACCTCTCCATGAAATGGTTTGGTTTATGCATACTGCTCACACACCTGATGGCTTTACCTCTACCTGACTTTAACACCCATCTTCCCGCAAAGAAGCCTGCACTCAGGTCCTTCTTCACGTTGTCGCGGCCCAATGGTCCGCTTGGTGCTAGCCTGGTTCTTGCCTGGCATAGCACTCTCTCCAACTGCAAGCTCTGCTTGTCCATGCCGTAGGCTTCACTGCCCACTCATCCTGCATAGCTCTCTTCTGTAGGGACTCTCCTGCCACTCCTCGCAACCCATTGGATGGCTAGGTTTAGGGACTCTCCTGCCACTCTTCGCAACCCATTAGGTGGCTAGGTTTAGGGACTCTCCTACCATTCTTCGCAACCCATTAGGTGGCTAGGTTGTCGTTCCGACCCTGAGTTCGACTTTCTTTAGACAGACCGTTTCACATGCCTGCGGCAAAGCTCAAGCCCAACCTTCTTGGTGGGCATTCAACTTGATGCCCTAATTGCATCCATGGCAAGACCTAAGCACGATCAACAATGTTTATAGTCTACGGCTTCAACTCTCTTGGAACATTGCTGCACGACCTGGCAGACATGGCTCATCCTCTTGACCATTTGACTTATCGGCATATCCCCTTCTTTAACTCAGCCCAGACTCTTTCATGGCTAACAACCCTGGATCGTCGCTTTGCATGAACAAGCTACTTGATTGACAAGCTTCTGATGCACTTTACCAACCTTACTTGACGTCCTTGTCAAGTCCATGCTCTCTTATGACCATAGTTGCCAACATACCGCTAACAGAGTTTCTGACGAACTGACGGTTCCCCACAATCGAGGACATTTGAGCACCAGCTATCCGATTGTCCAACTTTGTGGTTCCACTCAAACAGCATTGCACGATGACCACACCTGTTGGCCCAACGTGCCTCCATGGAATCCCTCTGCATACGGTACCCACTGATTTGAAGTCATCCCTTGAAGGTTTCTTAATCACTCTCAGATGCTTCGGAGATGAATCAACCCACACAGACGAAGGCGGAATCAAAGGCTGTGAAAAGGCGTAATTCTGAAATGATGGGCCTTGGTTGACATAGCCAACTCAAGCGTCTCAACATACAACCAATTCTCTTTACAAGGTAGCATCGTCTCAAACGATCTTCATGAGCACAACGAATGTCAATCTATGCTTTGACGTGATCGCTGCAATAACATTCCCAATATTCTCTCAATTTTATGCTCTGATACCACTTGTTACGGGCTCATTTTTCAACTTGTCAGCGGCATATAATTTTGTCGTGCGGTGCCCATGGTTCCCCCAACTATGGGCCAGCCTTCCTCATTTTCCAGGTCTTTAGTACGATCCTGTGCCTGTGGGAAGCTCGCCTCAGAGGCTTTCCCCCTTTGGTGCCGCTCCTTCAACATGTCGGCTGACATGGCCAACGTATAAGCAACTCTTCTGGTGCACCTTTAATCCTTGGATCTCGTCCATATGCGCCCCTGGGGATGGCTACGGACATACTCGTCCGTCACCTTGGCCTGAGCATTGCCATCGCATGCACAGTCCTATCCTCAAGCTTGACATTGCCTCGTTCATGTGCACTTGGCCTTTGCTTCACTCGAGTAGGGCAACCCTCAATCCTTGGCCTTTATCTCAAGCGTCTTCCTTAGATATGCCCTCTCATGTCTTATGGCATAGCCAAACATAGCCCACGCAACTTGCATCCAACTTCCATAGCACAGTGTCGCCCCACAACTGCGCGTCTAGGCCAACGGACCCTTGCTCGCTTGGCTGAACCTTGACCAAGCTCACAAGCTAGCTCACGAGTCTCTTGGGGAGAGTATCTCGATTGCTCTATCGGCTTGGAGGCATCCTTCCATCATTTAGATGGCCCACGAGGCTTGTTGGTTTATATAGCCAACCTCTAGCCTTTTCCGGTGCCCAACGCTAATCCACCCGACCTTGCGTTGCCCATAGGGTTCCCGAGCCCTATGAGTACCTTGCGCATTTCTTTGACATGCCAAGGCAGGCCCTTGAGGTTGTCCCTCAAGGCAGCACACTTGGGGTGGCCATCTGTAGACACACCGGGGGAGGCTGGTAGGCTGTCACCATTCACACCCCCCTTATATATGCTTAAAATAAATAATTCCAATGTCCGCCACTAGACATCATTTTACCCGAGAATCATACTGGGGCTTAGATCATTCATCCGACCTTCAAATTGGGTGCAGTCTGTTCCTACTCCTTTCTCTTGACTTTCTTCACACCTCCATGAAGTTTCACCCCATTCCCATACACATGGAACGAGTTATGGCCTTCGGACCAATCAGCAAATTACGACAATGCCACTGGACTTTGGCCAAGTCAAGCCCCTATCCAAACGGACTCCAAACGACCCCAAATTTGGTAAGCATACATAAGGTACCCTTAATATCAACTCTCTAAACCGGAATCCTTAGATTCCACTTGTAGCTCAAAATGTCACGGCGCTGACATCGAACACCGCACACGATCCTCACCATGCCTCCACCCCCTTGAGCTCACACCAAGCCCTCTCCAAATCACATTGGAATTCTTAGGAAATGTCATGCAACATATATAGATGCTTGTTGCCTCATGTTATGCCTCTTTGCCTCATCTTCGACTTCAGCATATTCCCTCAGCACATGCCGCCTGCATAGCTGACAAGGTTGTGGCCTAGTTGGCGCGCACAATCTTGGCAAGTGACAGGCCCCAAAATTTTGGGGCATCACTCAATGGTTCATCTGAAAAGGTGTATCCTTTGGAAGAGTCATATCTGTTCATTCGAAACATTGTATCTTTTTCTTAACAGACACAATTATCTAAGTAGTCACTCCTTTTCCAAAACAATATGTCTTTTCCTCAAAGGTTGTGTCCCTCCATTTTCCATTCACACCTTTTTCATACACATTGAACCCAACACATAGTATAATTAGGAAGTACAATTAACAACCAGAGAAAGAGGATCATTATTTGCCTAGCGTATGTTGGAGGCAGCCCACCTTGCAGAATGTAGACTGCAGTAATGTCATGGTAAAATTTCAAGATGAAAAGCAACTTCCTTAGCCATTGCTACATACAACATAAGAAATCAAATACGTGGAGATGCAACAACTAACAAAGGAAACTTTCGCCTAACTGTAATTCCAAGTGCTTCATCCACATCCAAATCTTCAGGTTTTGTTCCATTTGGTAACAAAAATTCAAAATGAAACAACATTCTTGCCAATGCCAACTCATTCACAACTTTAGTGAATGTAATTCCGGGACAACCTCTTCTTCCAGCACCAAATGGAATTAACCGGAAATGTAGCCCTTTGTAATCCACAGAACTATCCAAAAACCTTTCTGGTTGAAACTCCTCCGGATTTTCCCATATGGTCGGGTCTCTGGAGATGGCCCAGGGACAAACAAAGACTTGAGTTCCAGCAGCTACGTCGTAGCCCAACACTTTGGTGTCCTTTATTGCTTCTCGAGGAAGCAATGGCACCGGAGAATGAAGACGTAGACTCTCTTTGATCACTGCTGCTAAATAAGGCATGTGCTCCAAGTCGTCCTCTGTTACGTCTGACTTCCCTTCAGTGACTTGTCTCACCTCGTCTCTTAATTTTCGCAATGTTTTTGGATTCCTCATGAGTTCATTCATTGTCCATTCTAAAAGAGTGGAGGTTGTATCTGTTCCTGCAGAAAACATATCCATTATAATAGCTTTAATTGAATCCATTTCAACCTTAAAACCCGATTTGTTTTCTTTCTGAACTTGGAGCAGTATATCCACAAAGTCTGCTGACTCTTCCTCTTCGTCATCTATTTTCGTCTCCCTGTGTTCCTCAATTACACCTTCCAAAAATGCGCTAAACTCTGCAGCCACTTTGTCCACTTTGGCATTTAAACCATTGAAACGATTCACCCATGCAAGCCACGGCATGAAATCACCAATATTAAAAACGCCCAACAATTCAACAAACTCTAATAACAATGTCTTAAACTTTTTCCCTTCTTCCCCGTCACAATACTTCCTTCCTAATGCCACTCTACAAAGCACGTCATTCGTCATGCTCACAAACAGCTCCGTCAAATCAACAACCTGTGAGTTATCGATTGAGTCCTTAATCTTTTTTAGAAGAAGAGAAGTTTCCTCTTCCCTGATTTTGCTAAAAGATTGGACTCTTTTATTGTTCAAAAGCTGAAGCATGCAAATGCTTCTGGCGTTCCTCCAGTACTCACCGTATGGGGTGAAAGCCACGTCCTTGGGTCCGAAAAAGAGCCTGCTGGGAATACTTGACATGGGCTTGTTAGCAAAGCCCATGTCTTGGGTTTTCATGATCTGTGAAGCTGCTTCGGCTGATGATGCGATCAAGACAGGCACGCTGCCGAACTGAAGCATCATCATTGGACCATGTTCGTTAGATAGTTTTTGGAGCGAACGATGTGGTTGTAGGCCCAGTTGATGAAAGTTTCCGATAAATGGAAGCTTAGGAGGAGATGGAGGAAGATTTTTCTTGGATTTTTTGGATGAAAGCTGGAAAAATGATAGTAGAACAAATGACAAGAAAATTAAGAAGGGAAGAAACGCAAATAAGGATATCATTTTCTTTTCGAATGTAATTAGTTTTTATATTTTGCAAGAAATAGAAGAGATATTGGTTAAATGTGCATGGTTGAGGATTGGGGAGTTGTTCTCCTTTTATAGATTTTTATTAGAGAGACCAAATGAAAGGAGAATGTAGCCCATGAGGGACAAGAAATTAAAGCGACAATTTTGAAAAACTAAAGGTAGGATTACTTCACTTTATAAGTGATTAACACGTTTGGTGTAATGCATAAAGAAAGATAATCTTCGAATAAATTTATATTTTTGAAATGGGGCTGGGGAAGGGATTAAAAGGTGAAATTAGGTAGCTAACTAGAACTATTAAAATTCTCCAACTCCTTTGAATTCAAACATAGAAAACAAAAAATATTTTTACTAACTTACCATTAATTAATAAATACTTACAAAAATTATATAAATTTTTGATGGTTTCTCGGTTATATAAAACTTTTATTTATTTAAAAAAGGATAAAATTGGAAGGACGTCATTATTATCTTCTTGATCACCACTTATTCTTAGTTTTTGGCCGTAGATTTAAATTTTGTAGTAAATCGATAATAGTATATGAGTTTACAATGGTAAAAATTACTTATTCTTTTTCTTTTTCTTTTTTTTGTTCAAATGAAACAAAACACGGCTTACTAATATTTGAACGTAGTGTAATTTCTAGACTATGCAGCAGGAAGATAAGTACCAAATGGAAACAAGCATCAGATTTAGACAATTCGAAACGACTTTCCAGTGAAGGGTAGTAATAATTGTGATCCTTTCTCATATTTTGTGGAAAACTTAATTAATTCAACCTTCAGAATTGGCGATTTGATTTTCTTAAGTCTACTTTTTTAAAGTGAACCCTTCTAAAATTCTTTTTCTTTGACTTCACTACTGTAATATTTTACTCCCTATCCATACAAAGTTTAAGAAATATGGGGAAGGTTTTCGAAATTTATGATTTAAAAATTTTGTGGGGCGATAACTCATCTCATCAAAGATGATATTGATATTTTAAAAGTTAAATTATTATTAAAAATAAAAATATAAAAATAAAAATATGTCTTGAACTAACTAAGAAAAAGCATGTCACATAAGGAATACCATTTTCCATTCCAAGATGTGCACTGTCGTCCCTTTGGTCTAAATGCAATTAACAGTTTTTGGTTGGAAATTGGAATATTGACCCTTTTTACATTTTTTTCCCTTTCTACTTTGATAAAATTAATCATCCTTGGCCACGTGTATCACGGGTTATGCACCAAAACCAAATAAATTTTTCTAGCAAGAGCTGTGTTAGTCAAATTAATTAATTTACTGCCCTCCTTATGACTACAAATTTAATTCGGACTTCTTTGGCATTTTCATCTAAAGTTGATTGATTCCCAGTCGTATCAGGCATCCGCTTTTTCTGACATTAGGCTTAAGTCACTGATCCCTTAAAGTTGTTCGAAAAATTTACTTAAACACTTCAACTTACTAATCGTAGTTAAGACAACTGAATGAATTTTTTGGATAATTTTAAGGAGTCTTCAATTCTAAATTCAATGATATTTCTAGAGTGTCTACGTTCGATGCTGCGGTGCTACTACTAATCACTTAATTCCAATGAAGCCTTATTGGAAATTTAGGATTTCTAACGAGAAGTCCATCAGAAACATTTCCGATGAGTACTTTATCGATGAAAATATCTGTCAAAAATTGATTGATTGCTAGTGTGTGGATTTATCTCCAAGGTTAGAATGTTTTCATTATTTTAGTTTATGATTGCTCAAATGGTGCTTAACTTTTGTATTAACAAGTGGTTAAAGTTTAATTAATTTTAGAGTGCGAATCAAAACTAAATAGTTCGACTCTCATACTTCAAATTTATTATTGACATAAATTGAGAGGAAGGGGAGTATAATTTGAATCAGGTAGAGTATTAACTAAACGGTGACTAAGGAAGTATTCTTTGAATCAACTAAAAGTGCGCCACCAAGGCAGACTTCCTAGTTATTAAAAAACAAAATATATTTTTGTTTAATGATGGGTCACTTGACTAACTTATGTTTCAATTGTTTAGGTGGCTTATACAATCTATTCTTTCAATTTGTATTTGTTTATTATTATAATAAAGACGATGGCCACATCTATATGCATGCATTTCCTCTCATTTGTCGTCAATTTTTGGCACGTGGATTGAATAGCCAAAGCAAAACATGCAACTAGCTTTGTCCTACGGTTAACAACTTGTCCATTTATTACATTTCACATGCACAATTCATATCACATTTTTAGGTTTAAAAGATTATAACTAGAGTACTAGGACAGTTTTGCCTTTAATCTACTAGACAAGTATTAAAGCACGATATGTGGATGAACTATGAATATGTGAAAGAAACAACCTTAACTTGGCTAAATGATTTACTAAAGTGACAATCTATAAATATGTATTATCTACTGATCATGTTCAAGTGAAAGAATACATGACAAACATCTAATAGTTTAATATAAACAGTGATGCCGACTAAGTTCTTACAGTTAATATATGCTTGTTGGTAGTACTAATTACTAGAGGCTGCTAATTAAATAGGCATAGTTATGGGCCAGTATCATTCATCCATTTAGTTTACACAATACGTATAAAGTATATATTGAGTATATTTCGATCATATTGATAAACTAGTTGGTCGAATGGTATATCGATAATTGTAACCAATTAGATAACCATAGATCAATTAATTAGCATGATGAATTATTGGAGATTTTCTGAATAATAAATAAAAATCGAATACATGTACATTTTTGAGATTGTAACTTTATAACAAATAAACCTTATGGTCTTAAATATGCCAAAAAACTACATTCTTTCAAGTTCATTTTTTGCGACGTCATTTATAATCCATTTTTTCATCTACACGTGTACTCATTTTTCAAAAATAATAAATTTGATGTGGTTGGTTGAATAATTGATTTGTTCCTTTCAGTTGTGACCATGGAACTGGTTTTGAATATCATACTATCTTATAAGGAGTATGATTTTCTTCGTAAGTATTTCTATTCAAAGTTAATCAAGTGCCCGAATTTGACTACAGATATATTAAGGTGGAGGTTGAAAATTAATTAATTATATAAATAGAGGTGGCACAAATGCAGACTCTATGAAACGTCTTAGGAAGAAGATCTACCCCAATTTTTCTTCATATAATAATCTACGCAAATTTTATTGTTATATCTGCACATTATTAGGATAAAAATGAGATGATGTCTCATATTATTACTCAATCAATATATAGTTATTATTTAGTAAAGTCACTTTTCTGATTGCCATAAGTTGAATTTAAGAAAAAAATAATTTTTTAAAATAATAACTATTAGTCGTGTGATCATATGAGAAATCAATTCAAAACTACAAAACTAAAATATACTACAATTAGTAGTATGTAGTAAATAAAGTGTGTATAAAAAATAATCTCAAACAATCATTAAGAGGTACTCGTTCTTACTCAAATTATTCGACACTCTTTAACCAATATCTCTCTCATTAGTCGTTTAAAAGTGAATTATATCTTTTATATTTAACTTTGAATACTCATTTTATATATAATTTAAACTATAAATTTTAAAAACCTACATGAACGTCTTAAACTTCGTGTCTGATCAAATATCATTACATACATTAGGACGAAGGGAGTATAAATAGTGAGTACAAAATATTTTTTTACCAATATATAAATACGAGCATGTAATGTTTGGGAAATTTTAGTAGTTCATTTAGTTGACTATTCCAACTTTCATTCTGCTGCCCCGCGTAATAATTATATATTTTTATATTTAATGCTTTATCATTCGTTTTTATTTGTCGATATTTGAATTGATACACTTTTATAAAATACTCCCTCCATTTCCTATTAGTTAACACTTATAAACTTGACACACCCATTAAGAAAAATATTTATTAGGGGTTTATTTTACCAAATTAGTCTTACTAATTATGCTTTGAAAATATAAATTTGAGGAGTATATACAATTAATTGTTTAGTCATTTAATTATAAGAATATTATTGGAATAACGTATTAAAATTCTTTTGATTTCATCAAATGGACAACTAAACTGAAACAAATATATTTAAAAAAAGAATTACATAAAATGAACGGAGGAGTTATAAATAGTGGACAAAGATGGACCGGGTGTCACAAATTCCGTTGGTTTGGGTCTTAAAGTCTCTACTTATGTCGCCTACATTTTCAAAATAGTTGCCTATTTTGTACTTATAGGTTGCATGCATCACAAGCTCATACTATTTTCCCCCCTCATCTTGCTTCCACTCTTCTATAAAAGGAGAACAACTTAATTTATCAATCATCAAGCATACACATTTAACCAATATCTCTCTATCTCATCTGTAGCAAAGTACAAAATTACTTACCATCGGAAAGAAATTATGATTTCCTCATTTGCTGTTTTTTCTTTATTATTTTTCTTGTCATTTGTTCTACTATCATTTTTCCAGCTTTCATCCAAAAAACCCAAGAAACATCTTCCTCCCTCCCCTCCAAAGCTTCCACTCATCGGAAACTTTCATCAATTGGGCCTACAACCACATCGTTCTCTCCAAAAGTTAACGAACCAACATGGTCCAATGATGATGCTTCAGTTCGGCAGCGTGCCTGTTTTGATCGCATCATCAGCCGAAGCAGCTTCCCAGATCATCAAAACCCAAGACATGGGCTTTGCTAACAAGCCCATGTCGAGTATTCCCAGCAAGCTCTTTTTCGGCACCAAGGACATGGCGTCACCCCATACGGTGAGTACGGAGGAACACCAAAAGTATTTGGGGCAAGTTTCTCAAAAGGACACATGAAAAACTTTTTTGTCAAAGTTCCAAACTTGATGAATAATTTGCCAAAAAGACACTTAATTCCACATCATCATTAACTTTTCTAACTTAGTAACTTCACCCACAAATTTTATTATAATTCACTTTAACCCAATACTTTCAACTTAATAAATTCATCCACAAGTTTTAAATAATACACTTCAACTCACTCCATCATCCACCATTATATATATATAAAAATATTTAGCTTTCCAAAAATATTTAATAAAAAAAATTCAAAAGTTAAAAATAGAAGGTGGTTGTTAACCCTCCAAAAAGCTCCGATTCCAACTACTTTTCCGACGTTATTTCCGGCGATCAGCTCTAAATCAGTCCACAAACATCATAAGCTTGTCTATTGCACCCATTATTACCTCATTTGTTTGGTATCTTCTCAAACACACCACTTTCCACCATTGTTAAAAAGCTTGAAACCATTCACATTACTCAAAACCACTTTAGAAAGTACATTACAGCAGCTCAGGCGACTTCAAGTTCATTTTTTTATTCCATAAACCCAAGAATCGTAGATTAGAAGCAATATTTGCAATTTCACGATTTTCGTACGGATAGCTGCCCAGTCATCGACCACTGATCATCATTCATCGATAGTGAATATAACCCGATTTAGACCATAAGCATAATCTACCATAGACCAAAGCCTAATTCCACAATGTCTATTGCAAAATTTGTTCTGGTTTCTGGTGTTTCATGGGAGAATGGTTGGAGACTCCCAAATGCTGGAAATGGAGATCTTTTACGAAGGTGACAATCCCCGTTGTTGTTCGCCGCAATAGTTCGTACGGCGAATTGGTTGCAAGCGTATTGCAGAGCGGGAATCTAGATTGTGTGCCGAGCGACGTGGTGATTAGTTATCTAATGAATTCAAGGGAAAAGGTGAATCCTACGATCATAATTAGTGATGTTCGTGTGCTGATGTACATGATGGATGTCGATACAGATAGTTTTAGGCCTATTTTGAGGATAAATGTAGCTAAGAGGTCCGTCGAAGGACTGGTAAATTCATCAGAACCCCCACCTCCACGCACGGACAGTCGACGATAATTTTAGTGATTACGAGAACGATGACGATCAACCTATTAATATGAAAGATAATCATATGCATATGGAAGAGGTTTCATCAGACTCGCAAGACGACGAAGATGACCGTGGAATGAGATCACAACCAGGACATTCCTTCAATAACGGAGCCAATTTCCATCTCGATCAAATATTTACCGACAAGAAAGAGCTCAAAATGCTACTAGACGCAGCAGCGGTAAGGCAGTGTTTTGATTATTATTTGGAGAAGAACTGCTCCAAATTCTTGAAGGCAAAATGTTTATCTCATGGTTGCGGCTGGTTGTTGAGAGCAATGAAGTATGAAACCTCGTGCAGATTTCGTATATACAAGTATGTCAGGTTGCACACGTGCGGTGTTGAACACGCCACCCGCAGGCATAAAAGGTTGTCCTCTGAATTGATTGCTTCACTATGCGTAAATCATTTTCGGCATAGTAAGGGTCCAAGCATAAGCGAAATACAAAGAATTGTGTTCAAGGAGTTGCATTGCCACGCAAGTTATTGGATGTGTTGGAAAGGAAGTGTAATTGCGAAGAACATCATTCGCGGAACACTGGAGCACGAATATGCTTGCTTGCCGGCTTTTTCCCACATGGTGGAGTTGTTAAATCTAGGGTCTTCCTACTCTATCATGATAAACCAGATTAATAGAGCATCCGTTTACTACTTCTTAGCATTCGGAGCTTGCATATAGGAATATGCCCATATGAGAAAGGTAATTATCTTCGATGACACATATTTGTATGGAAAGTACAGGGGCGTGTTGCTGAGTACTGTCGTACAGGACACAAAAAGACACATCTTTCCAATTGCCTTCTGTGTCATCGATAAAGAGAACGATGCTTCTTGGACCTTCTTCTTCTAGAAGTTGATGTCTATCGTAGAAGATAAACCAGATCTATGTGTCATCTCCGACAGGCACATTAGCATTGCCAATGTCTTCTCCCGTGTTTACAGTCGTGCACACCATGGACTTTGCATGGGTACCTTGCTGAAAATTTGCGCGTAAATCAGCACTGTGGAAAATATCGTTATCTATTCTACGCCGCAGCAAAGGCGTATACTGTTGATGAATTTAGCGAGCATTTTGTCGAATTGAAGAATAATAGCCCCGAGGCAATACATGTCCTTGAAAATGTGCTTGGTTTTGAGAAATGGAGTAGAGCACATTTTTCGGGCAATAGGTACGATGTGATAACCACAAACATCGTCGAATCGCTCAACTCGGTGTTGATGGATGAACGGGAGTACCCCGTGTCGTACATATTCAATTCAATTGCTAGAAAATTTAGTGAAAAGTTTAGGGAGCGGCATGCCTTTGTCGATGGTCAAAACAACATATTTATGCCTTGTGCGGAAAGGATTCTAAAGGATAACAAGAGTGCGAGCGATTCCTTGTATGTGACTAATACAAACGGGGGTCTCGACCAATTCACGGTGTTCGGCAGCGGCATTACTGCCACGGTTAATTTTTTGGAGAGGAGTTGTTCTGGTAAAAAATTTAACTTGGTGAAAATATCGTGTGAACATGCGATGGCAGCTTTGCGAGCAAAGTATGGCGATGGCGTAGGTTATGGAAACTCCATCTACAAGTACTCTTCGCTAATTTATAAAGCTTAAACTTACCTCCTTGCGTACTCGAAATCTATTAACGTTGTCCCTCCAGAGGCCGAATGGACTGTGCCACAGGAAGTGCAAGACAGTAAGATTTCTCCACCCCCTACGATCGCAAACTCGGAAGGAAGAAATTCAAACGCACTAAGGGCATCGGTGAGACATTCAAGTCCAGGAGGAGGAATAGGTGTTCGATATGCAAGAAATCCGGGCACAAAAGAACCACATGTATAATGGCCAACAAATCGTAGACAGCCTTTTTTTTGCTTCAATTGTAAAGCTACTATTTTAGGGGATAAATATTCGTTTCTGTAGAATTTAACCTTCAGTTGTAATCGACTTAACGTATTGTCTATGATAGACTATGTAAATTCTATGGTATATCGTTCTTACAGTCTATCAAATACTATGTATTGGTTATATGATTGCTTATCAGACATGCTATGTTGGTCTTTTTGCCGCCTTAACTCTTTAATCGATGCAATGAATCATTGTTTCTTATTCTCATTTAATGAAAAGCTGCAGAAACGTCTTTTCACAAGAAAAATTGCTGGTATACGCAAACCAAGCATTTTTTTCTTCTGACACACGTCGATTGACCATTAGGTGGATATATGAAAGGACTCCATCTATTGTTCTATAAGTAGAGTGCCTATTTCTACGTAACCCTTCAATTGTCCCTAAACCTAATATCAGAAACCCTTTTCTTCTTTTTTTCCCCCAAATCAAAAAATATGCCTCCAAGAAGGATAGCCCTGCGCCCTGTTAGATGTGTTCCCCAAGGCACTACGACCTCTTTCTTCTAAGGAATGATTTCAATCACCTGTTCTATGGCTTGGGTCAAGACCGCATCTACCTAGAGCGAGAACTCCGTAGAATTGATCGTTTCCTGAGGGCAATTCTGGAAAGGCTCAGAATAGATGGCCCTGACTACATCACCCCCCCCCCCCGCATCCCTATGAAATCTGTTGTTTAGTTTTTTATTTTCTTTTATGTTTATTAGTTTTTAATTTGTGTTCATTGTAAAAGAAGTTTTTTTATAGGATTGTTGTTAGAAGAAAACTTCTTCTTATTTTGCTTATTTTGCTTGTTCTGGCCGATGTGCCAATGCTTTGAATGTAAAAATCCTATGATTATGCAATGAACAAAGAATTTCTATTTTCAAATTGAATTTTCCTCTTTTTTGTTATTGTTATTTTTTGTGTTAGCATCTGTAGTGAATGCATCTGTAAAAACAAATCACATAAACAGTTTTTTGTCGATCACATAAAGAGTCTATCCTCGATCACATACTTTGTCTATCATCGACCCGACATAGTAGTCGATCATTGATCATGTGAATCGATGGAGCAATAGTTAAATTAAAATAGATAATACTAACAAGTTTTGGGGGCTGGTGGGATAAAATAATTAAATTAAAAATAATTTAAACTAATACTAACATGTTTTGGGCTGGTGGAATAAAATAATTAAATTAAAAATAATTTAAAGATAATAACATGTTTTGGGCTGTTGGAATAAAATAATTAAATTAAAAATAATTTAAACTGATAATAACAGGTTTTGGGCAGTTGGAATAAAATAATTAAATTAAAAATGATTTAAACTGATAATAACATATGTTGGGGTTGATGGAATAAAATAATAAAATAAAAAATGATTTAAATAGACAATCTTGAATTGTTGGTGATTTAAATTAAAAATGATATAAACAATAATTTTACTTTTTGGAACTGGGGGTGAAAGTTAAAAAATCGTCGTAGATCATGACCAACGTCATCCATCAACTAGATACTAAAATATATCGTAGACTGATATGGTCTATCATAGACCTACACCTGTACGAGTGCATCGACGGATCTCTTAATTAGGCGTAGACCACTGTGATCTACATAGACTGATACAGACCAACACTTGGATGTTGTTTAAAAGAGAATGAATAAAATAAAAATAAATGTAGGGTGGGTTTCTACACATGTGAGGGAGTGTAAACAAGTCACACAATCATATTAAAGGTTATACAAATTAGGGGTGGTGTATTAAGGAGTGTGTGGATGGGTAGTGATTGAATGTTCAATAGCCTAAGGGTAATGTTTTTCAAAGCACAAGTATATTTTGTGGATGTATTTTGTATTTGATGACTACACATTCCACATACTCCTTAAATGACCACCCCCAAATCAAAAGATTAAGTGGAATGGATAGTGGTTGGACAAAATATATCCACAAAACATACTTATGCTTTGAGAAATATTACTCTTAGGAGATTGAACATTCAACCACTACCCATTCACACACTCCTTAATACACTACAGCTAATTTGTATAACCTCTAATGTGATTGTGTGACTTGTTTACACTCCCTCACATGTGTAGAAACTCATCCTACATTTATTTTTAAACAGCATCCAAGTGTTGGTCTATATCAGTCTACGTAGATCACAGTGGTCTAAGCCTAATTAAGAGATCCGTCGATGCACTCGTACAGGTGTAGGTCTACGATAGACCATACCAGTCTACGGTATATTTTAGTATCTAGTTGATAGATGACGTTGGCCATGATCTACGACGGACTATTAACTTTCACCCCCAATTCCAAAAAAAAAAAATTACTGTTCCAACGGTAACAAACGGCTAATTTTGCACTTCACACATCTTTATTTACATCATATATAAAGTCGTCACTCCCTCATTATTTTATTTCATTAACTTTGTTTATATTTAAAACTTCTACAATGTATCAAGCATCTCAAACATCCAATTCTAAAAAGAATCTAATTTGTCATTGTGGGAATACGGCTATCTTGAGGACGTCACTGTCACGACCCGAACTAGGGCCTGGCCGTGACGGACATCCCGAACCATAAAGGCCCGGAACGCCCTTCTCTATCAGGTAATCATGCACAACATTCATATAATAAAAGAATATGTGGAAACATAATCTGCTACGGAAACATGGTCAACTCTGAATTCAACATAAGTATGGAAACTGTAAATCAACTACATCTAAATAACATCTGACTCAGTCTGCAAAATCTCTACTATATGAAAATCTGACTACTGTCTGAAACTGGGACAAGGCCCCCAGTAGATCAAAACTGAAATAAGTGACATAATCTAAAAAGACAGGCCTTCTAAAATAGAGAAGGCTCACCACTACACAATCTGATCAGCTGTCTGAATTATCTACTACTTATTTGGACCCCTAGACTGAGTCTCAGAACCTGAGAGGTAGGGGGAAGGGGGATCAATACAGATGTACTGGTACACAGAGCATATCTAAAATAATCATTTATAAATCAACATATATGAGAGTAATTTAAAACAGTTCATAAGTATATCATATAGTAAGAATTCACATGGGCATTTTAAAGACTCTGTAAAAATCATCTCAACTCTGAGAAATCTGTGTTACTTCTGCGCTAGGTGGTATACCCTACAACTCTGAAAAATTTAATGGGCTATATGGAAACTACCATTAACTCGGCAGCGAAGCCCCCTACCCAAGTGTGCCGCAAGGGTCGAAGTCTCTAAATCTACTACGCCACACGGCCGTCGCCAGCGTACAATAATAATCTACCCGTATTTGCAAATACGGTTTCAGGCTAAGAGTTGCTTGAACTCGCGCCTTCTTTGGGTAACCACCTAACCCTCTTTAAGCCCCTTTTTAAAAATCTATCAAAACATGCAATCTCTAAAAGCATACTCTGAAAACATGCTCTGAAAACATACTCTGAAAATATACTCTGTTATGGCATAAATACATATGGTATCGTCATACCATTAACTTGCAAGTCACATCTCTGAGCCATTATTAATTTGTTGTAAATCTCTATTTTCAAAACATAAGTTTTGGAACCACCGTTTCAATAATTCAATTCACAGAAACTCTTTCTCAAACCTCATGTAAACACATGAAAGGAACTCATCTTTGTCAAGCATTTCAGTAGTACGGTACAAGATGATCATGTTAAAGTTCTCAATTCACATGCAATTCTTTCTCTTAAAAACAAGAACACATTTATATCAAGAAACACCCTCTCAATAATTTCAAATCATGCTCAAATGCTATAATATTGCGAAAACATCTTTCAAATCACAAAACCATAATCTTTAATTCAATACACAAGAGGGAGTTCATAATTTATGCTCTCAACGATCTTAAATCTCAAATTCCATACATATATGTATACATATAAATCAATTTAGGGGATAGGACCACAAGGTCAAAACAATAGTAACATTAAAACGTTCGGAGTACGTAATTTAGAACATAGATTTCAAAACCCCTTTGAAATTCATGCATAAAAATCTAAAAATCATGCTCTAATGGTTTTAAGTCCATGTAGTTTTTAGGATAAATCCCACGTACCTCTATCTAGAAATTTAAAGGATGCTTCTTGATACCCACGGCTTGGGGATTCCAAATCTTCAATTTGTTTTGAAAACCCACGGTTGAATCTTGAGTTTCTTGGAGGAGAAGTATATGAACTAGGGTTTTTGTTTTGAGGGAAATCTTGAGAATGTCATATATTCTGCTTGTAGAGGTCTTAATCTACTGTTTGTACATTTTAAGAGGCTTGAAAAAAGTCCAAATTACCTTTGTTAACTTCTGAACGAAGCTGGAAAAATTAAACTGGGAACCCAATTTTATGGGCCACCACGACGCGCTACTATCTCGGTGGCTCACTGAAAATTGACGAATGGAAAATTGAGATCCTCCGCGACGCGCCACTATCGCGATGTCCCACTGAAATTTGACAATTACTAATTAAACTCTCTTCGTGGCGTGCTAAACACTAGGATGACGATGTTTTTCAACTAGTACATAAAATATCCCTAACTTCTTCACCAAGTGTTCGTTTTGGATGAATCTTATATTGACGAAAGGCTTATTCAGTCATCTACGTAATGAAAAGTTGAAATCTAAGGGATTCCACCGGAAAAAAAATATAAACCATTCTAGAAGCCAATTCTTGATATTTTAGGAACAAAATATAGCTAAGAAAAACTTTGGGGCGTTACAATCACGCACGAACTCAAATTCAGGTCGTAAATTTTATAACTATGCAATTGCGAAGGTGAGTCATGTATGTCATTTATATAATGTTAAGTTAATCGTTATGTAATTATAATTTATTTTTTAGGATAATGGTGCATGCTCGTTTTTTAAATGGCTCAATGAGATATCACCTCCAAGCAGTCCATCAACGTTGAGTCCGGGACGCGACACATTAAATTTTTATGGCTTCGCAAAATTTAATCTACTACAAAGACTCTAAGAATGCGAAGAAAATAGAGATTTTCTTATGAATTTGTTCAAAGAAGCCAAAGAACAAAGGGATCATCTTAAAGTATTGTTACATGACACCCAAATACAAAGGGATCAACTAAAACAAAAATTGATTTTGGCCGAAGAAAGAGAGAATGGCCTAAAAATGATGTTGTGTTCTATAATGCTAGTATTCGTTCTTTGAAAAAAGTGTAACATGGATGTAGTGAAATTGAATAAATAATAATACTTCTATTTTTCTACAATGTTAACACTGTTTTTGATAGAATCATAGTCGATCAATCAACACATCAACTTAAAATGGAGCAGCATGGTAATGATAGACTATGAAAGAAGTATACGAAAGATTAGCTAAACATTCTATGAAATAAAAGAGAGTTTCAAATATCCTACCAAACAGATCATTCAACACATTAACAATAAAATAATTCAAATGTCTTTTTCAAAAAATTTCCTTTTCATCAGCATAGGTATTGTTGATTTCATCAACGATATGCATGAACCCATCTTTTTTTTCTTCCTCATCTTCTTTTTTTCCTTCTCCTTCGACGGATGCTTCTTTCTGACCTTCCTTTTCTTCCTCAACTTCTTTTTTTCTCCCCCTTTAGCTGCTTCTTCTTCTTTTTCACCAGTTGCAGCTTTTTCAGCTTCTTCTTCTTCATCAGCTGTTGCTCCTATTTTTTCAGCTTCTTCTTTTTCCTTAGCTTCTTTTACTACATCTCCTCCTTTTTTCTTGCCTTCTTCTTCAACTGTTGCTGCTTCTTTTTTAACTTTTTCTTCTTCAGCTGCAGCTGCTTCTTTTACACTTTCTTCTTGGCTTTTGTCTTCTTTCATTTCTTTTTCTTCATCCTTCTTTTCTTCTTTTTTTCCCTCTTCCACCACAACAGAGGCTAACTCATCCATTTTGCTCTTTTTTTCTTCTTCTTCTTGTTCTTCTTCTTCTTTATTCCTCTCCGATTCACGAAGGTCCACATGCACTGTATCATCATATTACAAAGTATTACTGATATTTAAAGCTAAAAATTTATTAACAACATCAATTATTGAATGAAGTTACCTCGCTCGTGTTTTCGCTCATCCTATTTCTTTTTCTTCAGTCTTTTCTCTCTAATATAGGAAGCAATATCCAACAGCGCTTCCTCGAGCGCAGCAACACGCTTATGAAGATCCTCGGGGGATGAGGTGCCCGTTGCATCTTTGGAGGTGCTCAGAGTATCATCATCACCAACGCGTACTTCAATGGGGTTACCACCCAAATCTCTGTCATCATCACTGTCCTCATTGGAAAAAATGACAATCACCCCTTCTAACTCTTTCTTTAAGCCATCGAGGACGTTATTTTTCACCTCGTCCGTATATGGCTCAAAGGTAATCATGTAATCCATCTTCATCTCACGAATAGTAGGGATGATGTACGGTTGCATGTTCTACAGAATATCAATTAACAATTACATAACATTCGATGCAACAGTAGTATTTTTATTTCATAATAAAAAATAAGTTCATAGCTCGGTAACTTTTTCTTTATACTTGAATGGGTCACCTTCGATTATCTGATCACTTTTTGTAGTGTACCATCTGAGAATGCGGAGGATGGGAAAGGGTTCATCCATTGATTTTCCAGCAAATTTTTCATGATGAGGAAAGGCTTCATACATCTAAACCTGTAATCAGTACAACAAAGAAAAAAGAACTCAGAGTCTATGACAAAGTATAAATAAAACAAGAATCTACGATAAACTAACTAAAGGGTTTATGGTAGATACCATGCATGCCCAGGGAAATTCGAATAGAGCATAGGATGCCTTCTGTTTCTCATCAAATACTTCCCTCTGCTTCTTTAAGTCACTTTTCTTCTTCAGATAGTCCAGGGTCAGTTTAAATGTCTCTTCCCCCTACGAATAATTCTTGAAGAAACTCAAAGAATCGACCATTCGAATCAGTTTCGTGTCGACAACCTTCATCGAATCTTTTGTAAGCAACATGGTGTGCAAGAACCACAGTAAACAGCACTTAAACTTGTGATCCTCGTTCAGCTTATTCCCTCTGATCAAGTGTAACAAGTTGGCCGCCGTCATGTTTTTGTTTTTCATCACCTTAAAGCAAAAATGCTCCCCCTTGTCTAACACCTTCTTGATTTTTTATTCACTGGGGTATGATGAGCAGTTCAGCCCCGTGATCAAACAAAATTCTTTCAATCCAAAATAGACAGGCTTATTGTTAACGCAGAACCACATTTCATGACACATATTATCCCTCTTGATGTGTTGCAACAGCAAATAATGGACCAACTACCCATTGAACTTGAGATGTTCGACAGGTTTCTCAGGTGTCCAAAATAGGACCGCTTGAATCATTTCTTCAACTCCTGGTCGACAATAACTTGCTTAAATTCTCGATAAGCAGCCATTCTTGATATGATCGATATCTTCACCGAGAAATATCCGACCTCGTCCATTATCGTTCGAAGGTCATACCGCTCCACGAAAATGAACCTTGACAAACATGGCACGGACAAGGGATCATTGTCTCCATCATCACTGTTTCTCCCACTTACCTCGCTCTCTTCACTGTCACAACTAACACTGCGCTTGGGAAGGACATCTTCACTAGACTCGGCGTAGTCATTTATCTCCTTTAAATCTGGATCAGATTCAGATACTTTCTCGTCAATTTTATTTCTTTTTGAGACATTTTTAGCTGCCTCGACTTTTCTTTTTCTACTGCTACTGTCTTTGCCTTTAGGATGGATGGTTTTTTTACCCATTTTTAACACAATCTACTCCTGCAGAACAAATCTCCAATTTTCAATTCTTATACCACAAGTCTATCAATAGAAATAAGTCAATGCTTAAATGAACCCCGCCCCCCCCCCCAAAAAAAATAAAGAAATACCCCACCAAAATCCAACATGGAGTATCAAAATCAAACTAGTGCACCTAATCAAACTAATTAGCTATTAATCTTTCAATTTTCACTATTTCAGCCATCATATTTTAAAAGAATTTCATACGTCTAAAAATTTATTTCAATCTAGGGCATTCTGATTTCATAGACCACGGGTTGATTTACAGACCATTGGTCTACGGATAGAAACAGGCGACTGTTGGAATCAAACTGCCAAAATAACTCTTCAAATAATGATTATCCCACCATTCCACCATCAAATAGTTCACTCCAAACATCAATAACTGTGAACCAAAATCCAACATGCAATATCGAAACACGACAATTGCTAAAAATCAAACCACTACACCTAATCAAACTAATTAGCTATTAATCTTTCAATTTCCACTATTTAGGCAACCATTTTTTAAAAGAATTTCATACGTCTAAAAATTTATTTCAATCTAGGGCATTCTAATTTCATAGATCATGGATCGATTTCATAAACCACGGGCCTACGGACAGAAACAACTTACTGTTCGAATCAAACTGCCGAAATAACTCTTCAAATAACGATTATCCCACCATTCAACACTTCTTTGCTAAAAAAAATGGAACTAAACCAAAACTCCTTAATCAACCAAATTTGAAAAAAAAAATTCATACATCACTATGAATCGATTAGCAAAGAAACCCGTTTAAATGGATCTACAAATGATCGAAACATGATTTTAACTAACCTTATGAAGCAAAAACGACCTCTTAGCAGCTGCAGAAGAAGGAAAAACGAAAATGGTGTTTGAGGAGAACTGTTCTTCAAGCGGGAGTTGGAGAAAATTTAAGAGGAGAGAGAAGATTTTTTTTGATATTGGAAGAAGTTGATGGGTGTTAGTGTATTATGTTAAATTTGTAGATGGGTGTTAGTGTATTATGTTAAATTTGTAAAGTTAGAAAAATGATACAATGGTCTCTTGACCCACATGTGGGCCAACTTTTTCATCTTTTTTTACACTTTTCATATCCTAACCTTAAAAAATAATTCAAAAAGAAATTTAGTGTTCCTTTGGCTAAATAGTTTTGAGAATGATAGCTTTTGCCAATTTTTCTCATGTATTTGCATGCTTCAGCTTTTGAACAATAAAAGAGTCTAATCTTTTAGCAAAACAAGGGAAGAAGAGACTTCTCTTCTAGGGATGGCAATGGGGTGGTGCGGGTGCTGTGCGGTGTGGGTTTTAAGCTATGCAGGGCGGTGCGGGTTTTAAGTTATGCGGTGCGGTGCGGGTGCAGGGTGAGTTAAAGTAAGTTTTTTTGTAAATGGTGCGGTGCGGTGCGGGTTGCGGGTATATGCGTGTTTAAATTAAAAAAAGCTAAAAATTAGTATTGTTCTCGTGAATATACCTAAAATTATATGTATTCTTTACTTAAAAATTGATGATACTTAAAATAACATGTATAACACTATAAATAAATAATTTTATAGTAGCTTTTTTAACATCTCTATTCATTTAATAAAAATATGCTATTTGATCATTACTTGTACACGTTATACTTTTTGACAAATTTTAGTGAAAAGTGATATAATAGAAATTAGTTATTATTTCCTAGTTGTAGATTTAAAAATATTATTATTTTCAATGGAGTTACGATTTTTTCAAAAAAAAAAGGAAAAAATCAAAACATGGGGTGGTGCGGTGCGGTTATGCACGAATGTGGGGCGGGTTTATGCGGGTTTAAAGGTGATGCGGTGCGATTTTAAAACTTGTGGGTTTAGAAAAAACCCTCACCGCACCCGCACCGCACCATTGCCATCCCTATTCTCTTCTTCTAAGAAAGATTAAGGACTCAATTGACAGTTCACAAGTTATCGATTTGACGGAGCTGTTTATGAGCATGACGAATGATTTGCTTTGTAGAGCGGCATTAGGAAGGAAGTACTATGACGGGTAAGAAGGGAAAAAATTCAAGACATAAGTGATAGAGCTCGTTGAATTGTTGGGAGTTTTTAACATTGGAGATTACATGCCATGGCTTGCGTGGGTGAATCGTTTCAACGGCTTAAATGACAAAGTGGACAAAGTAGCTGCTGAGTTTAACGCATTCTTGGAAGGTGTAATTGAGGAGCACAAAGAGAAGGAAATAAATGGCAAATATCAAGAAGGCTCAGCAGACTTTGTGGATATAATGCTCCAAGTTCAGAAAGAAAACAAATCGGGTTTTAAAGTTGAAATGGATTCGATTAAAGCTATTATAATGGATATGTTTTCTGCACGAATAGATACAACCTCCACTCTTTTAGAATGGACAATGAATGAACTCCTCAGAAATCCAAAGACGTTACAAAAATTAACAAACGAGGTGAGACAAGTAACTGAAGGGAAATCAGACGTAACAGAGGACGACTTGGAGCACATGCCTTATTTAACAGCAATGATCAACGAGAGTCTATTCTCCGGTGCCATTGCTTCCTCGAGAAGCAAATAAAGGAAACCAAGGTTTTGGGCTACGACGTAGCTGTTGGAACTCAAGTCTTTGTTTGTCCCTGGGCGATCTCCAGGGACCCGACCATATGGAAAAATTCAGAGGAGTTTCAACCAGAAAGGTTTTTGGATAGTCCTATCGATTACAAAGGGCTACATTTCGGGTTAATTCCATTTGGTGCTGGACGAAGAGGTTGTCCTGGAATCACATTCGCTAAAGTTATGAATGAGTTGGCATTGGCAAGAATGTTGTTTCATTTTGAGTTCTCGTTACCAAATGGAGCAAAAGCTGAGGATTTGGATGTGGATGAAGCTCTTGTATTACAGTTAGACGAAAGTTCCCTTTATTAGTCGTTGCATCTCCACGCATTTGATTTTTCTGGATTTTCTTTAATGCTCGTTCCTTTGATCTGTTTTTTTTTTCTTGGTAAATGTCCTTCCTAAGATTTCTTTATTACTTAGTTGATGTATAAGTAGCTTTAAAAATTAAAAAAAAGGTATTATCAGTATTAACTATATATTGAACGACATAAAATTTTGAGTCTGTTTGCCACGTTTTGGGAGGCTAAAATAATTATCTTATTTTTTTTTCAAAAAAACGCATATATATTTATTTGATAGGTCGATTCTGCTTCAATTGTTAATTTTATTTTATTTTTTTGACAGTAAAATGTGAAATATTACCTTACCAAACCAAAGTTACACAAGCTCAAGCATATGTACTCTTAACAATCTACCAGTGTTAAGGAGTCATACAAAGGAAAAAACCAATCAAACCCCTATGCCTTAGCTAATAAATGACATCCTATGTATTAAGTATTGACAATTTCTTGATTTCTTAGAACACTTCAGTAACTCTATTCTCTCCCTTAACTTCTTTTGTATCTGTGCAACTGTGAAGGCCATATTTACAGTGAGTTGTTTAAAGTGCTTCCAATTCCGAGCTTGCCATGTATAATTGATTGTAGCTTTGTACATAGCTGTTACCAACTCTTTTTTAAACTGTCTCCAGTGTCTACGCTTGATCCATGCTAGAGTTTGTTGTACTGTCCCACTTGGTATCACTACACCAAGCCAATTAGATAGGTTGTCCTTCACTGTAGTAAACCAGGGGCATCCAGCAAATAGGTGATGTTGTGTTTCATTCTCTCCTTCGCACAGATTACAGCTCACATCTTCAACTGCAGCATGAATTATGCTCAATCTTTTGTTTTGTTAGTAATCATCCCTGATATGCCAACCACACAAGAACTCTTTGTCTGGGTAGCATATTCGAACTCCATATCAGCTCCGCCTCAGGCAGTCTACTTAAATCCCCCAACATTCTATTGTAACTAGCAGTCATCAAGTAGTTTCCATTAGCCGTCAGCACATATTTGTCTTGGGGTTCCATTGCTTCATGTCTGTTTTTACTGCATTTAATTTCCTCCAGTATCAACTGCAGTCCTGCACTGGTACATACTCCCAAAAATCAGTTGTGGTCTTTATATAAATCTCATTAACCCATTTGACCCAAAGTAAGTCTTTTTTACACGCTACCTGCCACATGCACCAACTTCCCAACTGCAGCAACATTCCACAATTAACAACGCTTGATATTTAGTCCCCCATACTTCTTAGGCATACATACTCGATCTCATGCTACCAAGGCAATTTTTCTGTGTCCCTCTGAAGCACCCCACAGGAAATCTCTGCACTTCCTATCCACTTCTTTCAAGATACTTTGTGGCAGGATAAACACTGGACCCCAATAATTATAGATGAAAAAAAATATAGATATTATCACTTGAATCCTACTAGCATATGATAAGTGTTTGGAGTAGCCTGAAGTGATTCTACGAGTTATCTTCTCCACTAGCTAAAAACAATTCACTTTATTCCATCTTTTAGAGGATAGTGGTAAGCCTAAATATTTGATAGGTAAAGACCCCAAAATGAACCAAGTCTGAGCTAGAATGCTTTGTTTAGCATTCTCATCTATACCAATCAAAAAGATGTTAGATTTTTGTAGATTGGCTTCAAGACCTGTCACACTACTAAAATGTGTCAAAGCCCCCATCACCCTGTTAATTGAAGCTGCATCACCCTTACAAAACGTCATCAAGTCATCTACAAAAATTAAGTGTGTGAGCTTCGTTGTGTTACACATAGGGTGATATTGAAAATCATCCAACTCACTCATTCTTTCCATGACTCGTGTGAGGTACTCTACCACTAGTACAAATAAGAGGGGAGAGATTGGATCTCTTTGTCTAAGTCCCCTCTTACCCATAAAATACCCGTAGCCTTTGCCATTTACTTTTAATGTGAACTTAGTAGTTATTACACACATCATGACCAGTTGAACAAAAGCTTGTGGAAATCCATAACCTCTTAAGGCTTTCTCAAGAAAATCCCAGCTGACCATATCATAAGCCTTTTTAAGGTCAATTTTCATCAAACATCTTGGGGTAGTCTTCCTAATGTAATGTCTTAGTAAGTCATGGCATATTAAGACATTAAGGATCAACGATCTTCCTTCCACAAAAGTTGCCTGATTCTTTGAGACTATCACTGTAACCGACTTCTTCAACCAGTTACAAATCATCTTAGATATGCATTTGTGCAGTATATTGCAGCAAGCAATTGGTCTAAATTGACTTGCCAACATTGGTGTCTCAACCTTTGGTATCAATGATAGTATTGTGGCATTTAATTGTCCTAGTAGCTGACCATTTCCTAGGATTTCTAGGATTGTCGTAGTCACATCTCCCCCAATCACACTCCATGCAGCTCTAAAAATCCTATTTCCATACCCATCTGGCCTTGGACTCTTGTTTACATCAATGCTAAACATTGCTCTCTTTACCTCTTGTTCTGTGTAAGGCAAGACTAGTTGTAGCTGCTGCACAAAATTCAATCCAGTTCCATTACGCAAGAAACCTATATTTGCCCTCACTCTATGTTGTTCTTTAGTGCCAAGTAGCTGCTGGTAGTACTCAACAAAAGTGTCAGCAATCAATTTTGTGTCTTTGTATTTGTTAAACTGATAAATGCCGACTGCATAGTTTTCAATTACTGTATCATGTCCACAGCGGTGCCTCTAGGCAACAAGAAAAGTATTAAGGAACACTCTAATAACTTTTCCTCCATTTAAGAAATGATAATTTTTCCAAGGTGAATCAAGGCAATGAACGATAAATATTTCATGACTTGATATTTGTTGGTATATATACGTCTCTATTGCGGGCATCACCATTGTCACGTCCTATCTGATAAAATGCACCATGCAAAATTCATACTAACTAAGGATCGCAAATTAGTAGTTATTCGTTTGATTGGCTAGTGATATCTAGTCAATAAGGCTTAACTTCGGTTATTTGATGCCAACTTAACGAGATTAGGCTACCTTACCAAATTGAACACTGAGGGGTTGTTCGGTAGCTTATTTGAAGTTGAGTTCTTCATGTATTAAGTTCTGCATGTAAGTAATATTTTCTTATTCTTTTTAAGTTGCTTTCTTTTCATTTTTAGAGTCAAACAATGTAATTTTGATTAACATTTTGAGATATATTTTTTAATCAAATTAAAAAAAGAAAAATTACAATTCATATATTACCTTTTACGTAGTTTTTGTGAATATCTCAATTTTAATTTAAAACAATTTTGTAGACGACGAATTTTTCTAAGTCAAGAAAACAATAATCGAGACAGAAAAATTGAAGTAACAAAGTGTAATATTTTATTTCAAATGTAGTAAGTGTTACAATCTCTAAAAATAATCCTCTGATTCTTCAAAGTAATATGAACTTAGACTTGAACTTAATTTGGATTCAAGGGCTTGAGTAGCTGGAATCTTCGTCTCCAGACTTGAATTTGTATGTTAGTTCATCGCAAATACTTGGATGGTTGCCACGAACGATGAATAAGTAACTTGATCTGGAACAAAATTTCCTTCGTTCTTGATCTTGAACTTGATCTTAAGTTTGATAGTTTGAAACTTATAACTTGCAGAGAAATTATGATTTTGATCCACGAACTCTCTTCTTGCTTCTTATTTCTCCGCAAAATCCTTCCATTGTGAGTTATGAGGACCTCTATTTATAATTGGAGGGGCAAAGCAAGTGTGTGATTTGATTGGTTGGTTTAAAATTGACCAATCACATTCTTTTGGTGAAAAGCTCCAATTTGATTGGTTAGAACATGTCGCCTGCTTACATGGCATGATTTTAGTGGCTTATTTCATTTAACTTGGATTGCCACCTAATATTGACACATGTCATGTTTTTAGTGGCTCATTTCATTTAACTTGAATTGCCATATGCCATGCTTTTAGTGGCTCATTTCATTTAACTTGGATTGCCACATAATATTGCCACATGCCATGTTTTTAGTGGCTTATTTCATTTAACATGGATTGTCATCTTATATTAAATAAACCTCATATATTTGAGATTAAATGATTAACCCAATTAATCATATTATTTGGACTATTTTCTTAAATTTAATATAATCCAAATAAATATGTAAATTTAAATTTAATAAAACTTTAATACTCACAAATGTCCCCTACTTCAAGACTTGTCAAAAATCGATCGACTAGCTTGAAGTACAATTAAGACAATATTTTTTTTTATTATCTTGTACGTAGTAAATACTTTGTTTCTTCGGCTTAAAGTAGTCACAATATTCCACAAAAATATTCTTTTTGAATTCTTTATCCGATCAAAATATATCACATAAATCGGAAGTAAACAAATATCCGTACAAAAACTTCACTAGTGAAATGATAAGTTACTGCCTGGGGTCCACATTTTTTGACCATCATCCATAAAACTCTTGATAAGTTTTAAGAAATTTTTGAATGGAAAGAAAATATTTCTTTTTGTCCTTATCCAAAACAAAAAGAAATAAAAAATTTAACTTTATCATTATTGAATTTGCATTGGACTACAATTGTAATTCTTTCTCTAACCCCTCTATAAATAGCAGCTCCTTTCAAACAGTATTCATTAAAATTTCTCATACGATCTATTTGAGATTTGTGGAATATCAGCATTGTCCCTTGGTAAGCTTTTCCAAAGCATTTTCTTTAGCACGTCCTTTTCTTGCTTATCCACGTACCACATATCAGCTTCCGTCATCTTTCTTATTTATAGTAGAGCTTTTGCTGTTGCATGGTAAAAATAAAAATAAATGGCCAATCTTCCTTTTTTTTAATAGTCAGCAGCCATTTTTGTTGACTTTTCCAAAAGAGGAAACATATCATGTGAATTACAAAACATATATAGTATATATTTTAATGATTCTTTGATTGATTATTGTGTCAGCAATGTTTTAGAATAATACAGTCATATTCTTTACAGAGTAAGGCACGTTGGCTTATTTAGGCAGTTAAAAAAAAATCAAGAAGCAACTAGTACTCTAAATTGTTATAGCTAATAGAAGTCGGTATATGATCTTGTACTTATACCGACAATATATGTATTTTAAGCATGCACGTTAACTCGAGAGAGTAACTCGATCAACTTTTGACAATCAAGATACACTCGTACTCAAGGTATATGTCTCTTGTTTTTTTTTAGGCCAACAAGAATAATGTTCATATTACGAGGGCCACGAAATAAAGAGCTTTTCCATGACATGACATGATGATTTTATGTTGTGAAGGGTCATGTTTAATGTCCTCTCTTTAACGTTGTAAATTTGAGGTCTCAGAAACTGAACATAAGGCATTGTAAGTGTCGCCTTATTTGAGCCAAAGACTGTACACCGTCTAAGGCACAGACTTTACATAGCCTGTGGCCAATACTTTTACACCGTCTGAGGGCGTCGTAAGTGTCTCTTTATTTGAGCCAAATATCATACACCGTCTAAGGCAGAAACTTTACAGAGTCTGCGGCTAAGACTTTTATACCGTCTAAGCCAAAGACTTTATGTTATCCGAGGCGAAGATTTTACGCAGGCTGAGCCAAAATGTTGCCTTATTCTAGGCAAAGACTTCACACTATCTGAGGCAGAGACTTTACATGGTCCGTGGTTAAGACTCTTACACTGCTTAAGCCAAAGACCTTACATTATTTGAGGCAGACATTTTACACTATCTGAACTGAAAGCATCACATTGTTCAATTCAATAACTTTATATGATCAATTTTTAACTGAAGTTGATCATATTTGAATTTAGAGTTCATATTATTGAACTATCGAGTAATTACTAATGAAATACTCTTTTTTTCAGTTTGAATCATGGTTTACTTTAGGCATTCAACATCTTCTTCATCAGAGCCGCGATATCTCCTAATATCCAATCATAAGGATATTGAAGTAAAAACAAAGTTACTCATTGGTACACCATTGGCTGGACAATATGTCGCTCCATGGCCACCTTTGGAAAATCTACCTGGTTTAGACCAATGGACTCTTGAATTCCACAGTCGTCCACCTAAGACATGGATGCTTTGCTCTCCCAATCATTAGACCAAGAATATTGCTAGTACGTTGCCATGCTTGGGACGACGAATTATAAATGGTGAGAATAGGTGGGGTGAAACTTTTCAGCTTAATGGAGAGTTCCACTACATTCCTGGTTATTGGGAATGGACTGAAGATGTTCTTAACAGGAGTTACCGGGCTTTAAAGGATGCAAAGATCTACTATGTTGTATATGGGTCACTCTTTACTTATGACCATAATACAAATATCTTACAGGCCTTCTGTGAAGCTTGGTGTCCTACTACAAATACGTTGCTTACCTCAGTTGGAGAAATGTCCCTGTCACTTTGTGATTTACACACCATTGGAGGTCTTCCAATAACAGGAAGTCTTTATGAGGAAGTTGTACCGGATGTTACAGAACTTATGGGCACTTATGATAAGGGGAAAAGGTTCTTTTCCTAAACTTATGAACATCTACTTAATGCCTTCCACCAACTATATGAAAAAAATGGTGATAATTCGAGCATTCCCATGAGCAAATGGATACAATTTTGGTGTAAGAAAGCTTTTAAATATGGGCCACCTCTGCCAAGAAGAGAAAATAAATCCATTCGTCTGAAATTATCTCATAATCCAACTGGAAAGCTTAACAAGGCAGTTAATTGGTCATTCAAAGAAAAAGGCTTATTCCATAAGCTAGGAGTTAAGAGTCACAAGAAGGAAGATACATACTTGGCTGCCTTTTTATCTTGCTGGTTATGTACATTTGTGTTTCCTACAATAGAAGGAGATGTTATCCGTCCAGGAGCTTTCAGAGTTGCTTGTCACTTAGCAATTGGGCGAAGGGTTAGCCTTGCGGTTCCAGTCTTAGCTAGCATTTATAGGGGACTAAATGCAATATCAGAATGTCCGCAGCTTGACCTTGTTCGAGCATACTTCCCAGTTCACTACGTATACGGTTGGTTAGCCCGCTACTTCAATACTCATTTTTCTTTAAAAGGTGGACCAAGTGATCCCCTCATGGTCGGATATTCTGGCGAAGGTGCTTCTAGGTACTACAGCAAGGAAGAAGCAAGAAAACGTATACATGGAGGAGGAACTATTAAGTGGGATGGCACATTACTCGAGAGGCCTCAAGCTTATCACTATCGCAATGATGGAAATGATAAGGAATTTCAGTCGAATTTTTTTATAAGCCTTTGCAATGGGAATGCCTTCATTATTGAGCCTTATAGTCCCCACAGATTTAGCTGCCAATTTGGATTTTTCCAAGATCCCCCTGGCTTACTAGACCAAGATTTTTGAGAGGCTTCGTTAGAAGATGGACTGAGACTTGCACGTATTTGTGTGTTGGCTAAATCCATGGCGAAGGCGACATTTCCCCCAAGTAATACAAACCTGAAGACATTCTCATCATCCAATTATAAAGTTTGGTGGGAAAAGGTGCATGGGAGTGTTCTAGAAGATCACATACGATTTTTTGTGAGTGCCTTGGGGCCTAACATTGATGCCTTTCAAAAATGTGAGAAAGAGGCATTAGTTGTGCACAAGCCTCTCATGTTATAGTCCAAGAAGTTGTAGAAGAGATTAAAGAACCTTTGGATAAAGAAGATCAAGAAGAACAAATGACAATCCTGCCTCATCAAGTTCCCAACAAGCGGCTATCTGAAGATGAGAGTGCTAGCAGCCATGAAGATCGTTGTTGGAAAAAAATGAGACCCTCCTTAGAAGAACCATCAAATGCTAATTGTACATGGTAGAGATTTCTGGTGATAATATTAGTTCTTCAAGGGTACTGACAGCTATCAAAGAGGTAATGGTTCAAGCTCTCTCCTCTGCTCTATGGTTTGTCTAATTATTTCACTAATTATTATTTTTTTACAGTTGAAAAATGTCAATATACTGGATGCTCCTCATTGCAGTAGACCACAAGCCAGTGGCGAATCTGTCGCTGGACCAGACTCTATAAAAGCACGTTCTAGCTTAAAATTTGAGGTAGAAGTCACTTCTACCCCTATTGTGAAGGCTAAAACAAGTGCAGACTCAGATTTCCACAAACAACTAGCAATATACATGCCTGTTTTTTATGGAAGGAAGGTTATCTCGGAGCTAAAAAGGGAATTTATTATAAAAGTGTGGGCCAGCATTCGCACAAAGTTAGAAAGTCTTACTGCGGACCGTGTTTATTCTCTTGCAGATGAGATCCAAGTAGTACTTAAGGGCGTGAGTGGAATGGGTGTAGATATTTCTCCTTTACAGAATTTATTGGAGTCTTTCTTCGAGCTTGCCACTTTCTATGATCAAGCACGGTCGATCCTTGTTGATAAGGCCAAAGAAATTGAAAAGTCAGAGTCATATATAAAGGTCAAGGAGCATCTTGAACTTGTGATGAAGGAAAGAGATGAGAAATATGAAGAACTATCTGCTGCTTGCCAATCTCTTGAGAAGGCAATAAAGAAGGTAAAGAAGTTGAAATCCCTCCAAGATGTTGCCAAAGAAGAAGTTAGGAAAATTGAATCCAAAGTCTCTGCTGCCGAAAAAGAGTTCAACAAGTGTGCTGACATTTCCTTGGCAACTCAAAATGCCTCAAATGATGTTGATCAGAAGAAGCAAGTCTTAGAGGATTCTCTCCAGGATTTAGTTAATTATAAGTTGTGTTTAGACTAACTTTAGGAAATGTCATTCTTTATCAACCTTTTTGCTTTATTTCCATCTGTTTTGTCTGACTAGTTGAATTCAGTAACATTAATAAACTCCTTCCACTTGGCTTTATGTTACGTACTCTTTTCAATACTTCTTTTGCTTTTTAGCTCCCAAAATCATTTACTTATAATGCATCGATGATATCGTACTAAGCCTCAACTTGATCCAAGTTTCGTTGTTCAATACCTTGTGTTTTTAAGGTAGAGAATTCGTATTTGGAGACTAGAATACCAAAATTATGAGCTACTTGATATATCTATTTTTTTCAAAAAAATCAGGCTTTTTGATTAAAAACATACCCAAAATTCAGAATTTTAGAGCATTCGAGTCATTCCAAATATTCTTTTTTTTTAGTCAAGTTTAGATACTGTCGAACAGGCATTTCCAGATTTGCATGACTACACCAAAAATATTATATCTTGATGTAGAAATCCGCTTTACCTATAAACTAGACTTCCAAATATAAAATATATCCAAAATTCAAGATTTTAGAGCATTTGGATCGTTCTAAAAAAAATTATTTTGAAATCAAGTTTACATGCCGCCAGGCAGACATTTTCAGGTTTGTGCGACTACATCAAAAAAATTATTATATCTTGATGTAGGAGTACCTAAATCAAATTCCGCTTAATCCTATGTAAACTAAACTTCCAAATATAAAACATATCCGAAATTTAATATTTTAGAGCATTTGGATCGTCCTAAAAAGTACTTCGAAGTCAAGTTTACATGCTGCTAGGCAGATATTTTCAGGTTTGCGCTACTACACCAAAAATATCATATCTTGGCGTAGAAGTACTGAAATTGAAATCCACTTAATCTTCCATGAACTAGACTTCCAAATCTAAAACATATCCAAAATTCAAGATTTTAGAGCATTTGGATCGTTCTAAATAATATTTTGAAGTCAAGTTTACCTGCTGCTAGGCAAATATTTTCAAGTTTGCGCTACTACACCAAAAATATCATATCTTGGCGTAGGAGTACTGAAATCAAAATCCGCTTAATCATCCATGAACTAGACTTCCAAATCTAAAACATATCAAAAATTCAAGATTGTAGAGCACTTGGATCGTTCTAAATAATATTTTGAAGTCAGCTCAGGTTCTGTTTTTATCGATTTTTTCAGCTTTACGCATCTTGTGATAGAGATCTCATAACTCGGAACGTGAACGCTCGGACTAGGAGAATTTTTTTTATGAGACTGAACTTATAATGAATCTCTAAGCGCCTAGGCTACCTCTTTCGAGATTTCCAACCTAGCGGACTCTTTTTTTTGGAGGGGGGAGGGGCAGTACACAGTTTATGCTCTTGCGGGCCAGGAGTAACATGCAGTTTAGGCTCGTGCCTTAAGAAGCATTCTTCTTTTCTTCAAGAATAATATCTCTTTATGAACTTTCTATTGATGAGGCCAATACGTAAACCTTCTGAGTCAACAAGTTTGTAAGCACCACTTGAGTATACTTCTTGTACGACATATGGACCATCCCACTTAGCTGAGAACTTACTTCTAGATTGACGAGAGGTGATAATGGGTCTTCTTACAATAATAACTTGGTCACCTACTTGAAAGCATCTAAGGCGGACCTTCTTATTAAAAGATCGTGAGAGGCGAGATTGATAACATGCCAGGCTTTGTTGAGCATCTAACCTCTTTTCATCCAAAGCCTCCAATTCTTCAAGGCGTAACCGAGCGTTTTCTTCATCACTAAGTCCTTCTTGAATAGCAAGCCACAATGATGGGATTTAACGCTCAAGTGGAAAAACTGCTTCAACTCCATAAACAAGTGAATAAGGAGTTGCTTGTGTTAGAGTGCGATACGTTGTTCTATATGCCCAAAGAGCTTCTTCCATCCTATCATGTCAATATCTTTAAGATTTTGAAATGACCTTCTTCAACAAGTTACAGAGTGTCTTGTTGAATTCTTCAGCAAGGCCATTGGCAGCAGCATAATACATAGAGGAGTTGCGTTGCTTAAAGCCAAAAAGATCACATATCTTGGTCATCAACTTATTATCAAATGGCTTAACATTATCCGTCAGTATATATCTAGAAATGCCAAAGCGATAGATACTATTGACTCAAATGAAGTTTGCCACATTCTCTTTCTTTACTTCTTTCAGAGAAACGGCTTCAACCCATTTTGAAAAATAATCAGTTGCAACTAGGATGTACAAATGTCCACCAGAAGACTTCGGTAATGGTCCGACAACATCCAAACCCCATGACTCAAAAGGCCATGAAGCAACAGTCGGGTGTAATACCTCTGGGGGTTGATGTATGAAATTTGCATAAAATTGACAAGCTTTACACCTTCGAGCGTAATCTAAGAAATCTTTCACCATAGTCTGCCAATAGTAACCCATCCTTTTTATATGAAAATGAAGCTTAGGATCGGACTGATGCGACCCACACACTCCAGAATGAGCTTCTTGCATAGCTTGAACAGACTCATCTATGCCCAAGCATCGTAAGAGTACTCCATCGAATGATCGCCTATAGAGTGTACCCTTATAGTAAAGAAAGTGAGGGGCTCGTCGTTGGATTTCTGTTATCTTTTGAAGGATTTCTGGTAAAATTCCATAACACAAGTAATCAATTATTGGTTGCCGCCAGTCTCCAATCCCGGCCTCAGAAGCAGTGATAACTTGTTCAACTTCCTCTACATTTTCATTTGGTGGTACTACCCATCTTTGGAAAATGATGACTTGTATTTGATCAGGAGATACCAATGCAGAAGCTAAAGTTCCCAATGCATCAGCCCTTTTGTTTTTCGTCCTAGGGACATGTTGAATGGTTACCTCTCCAAGCCAACTTATCAACTTCTGAGCGTAATCGCAATAAGGAAGCAACTCAGGCTTTTTGACCTCATAACTAACCAAAACATGATTGATCATTAACTTGGAATCTCCAAAGACTTGCAATTGTAATTGTTTCATATCGACAACCATTTTGAGTCCAAGTATGAGTGCTTGATATTCAGCGACATTATTAGAGCAACATTGTGTTAAAGTGAAGGAATATGGCAAAAATTCCCCATTGGGAGTGATAAACACTACTCTAGCACCAGCTCTCTCATGATGTGCAGCGCCATCAAAGTACATCTTCCAAGAAGATTAGATTTCTACAAACATAACATCTTCATCGGGTAGTCCATCAGATAAATTCCAATCATGTGGAATCGAATGGTCAGCCAAGAAATCTGCCATCACTAGTCCTTTCACTGCCTTTTGAGAGATATATAAAATTTCGTATTGTTGGAATTGTAGGTACCACCTTGCTAGTCTATCACTTAAGACAGGCCTGTATATGACAAACTTGATAGGATTTGCTTTTGAGATGAGTCGTACAACATGAGCTTGAAAGTAATGCTTCATTTTCTGAATTGAGAACACAAGCGCCAAGCATAGTTTCTCTATAGGTGAATACTTTATCTCATTTGGTGTCATCATCCTACTCAAGTAATAAAAGGCATTTTCTTTCTCTTCATGGTTTTCTTGTGCTAGAAGTTTCCCTACTGATCTTTCTTGTGCCACGATATATAATATCAATGCCTTTCCAAGTATGGGAGCTACGAGCACTGGAGGCTTCATTAGATAAGACTTTATACTCTCAAAAGCATTGGTGTAGGCCAGGTCCCATTCAAAGGGGACATCTTTCTTCATAAGACGACTGAATGGTTGACACCTCTCAGATAGGTTTGAAATGAACCTTCTAAGATACGCCAACTTTCCTTGCAAACTTTTCAGCTCGTGAATATCCTTAGGCTCAGGCATCTTCAAAATAGCATCTACCTTATCTTGATCAATTTCAATCCCGCGATAACGAATAATAAAGCCAAGGAAATTTCCAAAAGCAACTCCAAAAACACACTTTAAAGGGTTCATTTTGAGTTGGTATCTTCGAAGTCGTTTGAATACCATTCTCAGATCATGTAAGTGGTCATCTCTTTTCCTTGATTTCGCCATTAAGTCATCAACGTAGCACTCAACATTCTTATGAAGCATATCATCAAAAATGTTCTGCAAAGCTCATTGGTAAGTAGCACCAGCACTCTTTAAACCAAAAGGCATCACCTTGTAGCAATATATTTATTTAGGCGTGCGGAAGGCCGTTAGTTCTTCATCTCTTGGTGCCATACGAATATGATTATACCCCGATGAACCATCCATGAAAGACATTGCCTCATATCCAGTTGTGGCATCAATCATAAGTTCGGGAGAGGAAATTCATCTTTAGGACATACATTATTAAGATCCCTAAAGTCAACACAAACTCGAATTTGACCATTCTTCTTTCTTACAGGTACTATGCTTGAAATCAATGTGGGATATTTGACTTCTTAAACGAAACCTGCTTCGATGAGCTTGTTAACTTCAGTTTCAATCAAAGGGACTAACTCAGGTCTAAACCAACGTTGCACCTGCTTTACAGGGTAGGTACCTCTCTTCATAGCAAGGCGATGAACTGCAATTTTAAGATCCAATTCTGGCATTTCTTTATAGCTCCAAGCAAATATATCTTTATACTCCATAAGCAACTCAACATAATTATTTTCTTCACCTTCATCCAGTAAGGTGCTTACATACGTAGGCCTTTAATCTTTATGGTCCCAAGATTGACTTTCTTCAATGCATCGACAGTGTTCTTCACCCCTTCCTCAAGTTCAGGTAGTGCATCTTTAGCATCTTCAACTTCTTGAGGATCACCATTATTGAAAGATATGTGATGACATGTGTTGATATCAACAAACTCATCTTCGATCTTCATATGAGGGAGAGTATCCTTATTGTCGCACATTGTGATGTGATATGATGATCCTACACTTTCTATATCTTCTTCACGCTCCTTAGTATGAACTGTAGTATGAGTTCTTGCTTTGAGGACATCTCCACATGAAACTAAGACTTTTGTTTCTCGCCTCATTCTAGAAGGAATCAAACTGGAGCAATTTTTGTGAAAATTAGGCTCTTTAGCATAAACATGTTCTTTCATCCTTCTATCATTTCCTTGGTGTTTGTATTTTTTCTTCATTGACCCCAACCTATCAAACACCGAAGTTCTTATACTTAGGTCGGTGAGCTAATCAAACACAAAAACTTTTTTGTTAGATGGTACAGAATCGTCCTTAGGGGTAATTTAGTTCACACACTCCCTATTTATGGATATACGGATCGGTGATGGTTGTTTGTAACCCAAACCTTTATGCGATTGTTTGACAGCATACCCTTTCTCTATCATCATCCTCTGAGTAGGATTTAGACCATGGTTTGGCCCTCCTTGTGCTTCAGATGGGAGCTTCCCTAGCTTAAAGGATTCATCGGGATTATATCCAACTTTTGTCAATAACTTATAGGCGTTTGGGTCAAAACCCTCATTCGTACACTTTTCAGGAAATACTTTATGCGGATCAAGATTAGATGATTTGACAAAACTTTCCACCGATCTTAAAGGCGACTTGATTACATCAATTTGCTTAATAGGAAAGGTCAACCCTCTTAACGTATTTTGATGTAATTTAGATGATTGTACTTCAACCTTCTTTTCCTTTGGGATATAACGGATAATTGGAGTCACTTTTTTACTTGACAATATCGTATTGATCTCAAGTACCTTGTTCGCATCAGAAAACGTTGGACTCTTTTCAACCACCAACTTTTTCTTTCTCATTTCCTCATCATTCTTCTTCGCAATGTCAAACTTTCTTATAGGAACCACATCATCAATATTTACCTCCTTTTGGATGTGTTTCTTCAAGTAAAATTTTGCATCTGCAAAATGGGTTTCTGCTTCAGTAAAAGGCTCATCGTCAGCAACTATCTTCTTTTGTACTCTATTTTCAAAGTACTTAAAGCATTGATGGTAGGTGGACGTGACTACTTTGTTATCATGTATCCATGGCCTTCCCAATAAGATATTATATGAGGTCTTTGCGTCAATCACATACATCAATACGCTCAAACACATATCTCCCATGTTGACTACCAGTTTGATAGAACCTATGGCTCTTTGCCCCCCTTGATTGAATCCCTGAATCATAAGACGACATTCAGACAATTCACCCATCAAGATTCCAAGCTTCTTTACAGTGTGAATTGGGAGAACATTAACTCCAGAACCATCATCAATCATAATTCTTTTCACTTTGTGCTCACGTACGTAGCCAGCCATATACAAGGGATGATTGTGTGATATCTCACCCAATAAGAGGGTATCATCAGTGAATATGATCTTTGCATCACAACTGTTCACTTTCTCAGAAAGAGGTTTAACGGGTTCTTCATCTGGAAGGACTAGAGGCAATGACGAGTCTTCCATTGTTGTCTCTTCTTTATCAATATTGCAACATGAGGCCTTGATGTCAATATAAGGTATTTCTTTACGAATCCATCTCGGAAAAAATTCCTCCAATGTGACTGGGTAACGGGGCTTTGAACGATAATTCTTCTCAACTTTCATTTTTCTTACTTTCTTCTCTGCTATTTTCCTTTGGCGTCTTTTGACCATCTTTTCTCTTGTTGCTTGTTTGTTCGGCTCTTTTCGTGAGATCATCTTACAATGTCTTCTTTGAGTCACCAAGATCCATCCTTCATCATCAGTGTGCTCAATAAGGGATTGACTTTCTTGTAATGATTCCTTCTTTACCATTACTTAATTCATCATAGGAAGAAGAAATGGCCTGCTAACATCGATGAGTTCAAAGTCGCCAAATTTAATCATGTTTTGGGGGGTCGCACTTAGGACATCATCACATTCATGCACTTCAACAAAGTTGCAAAGAAATATAGGATCAAGTGAACCAAAAGTGACTGATACTTGATTTGAACTTTCCTTCTCATCTTCGAGCAATATATTTCCTTCGCGGGCCAACTCCATGACCTTTTCCTTGAAGATAAAACACTTTTCTATGGGATGACCCAACAATCGATGATATTTACAGTAATTTGGATCACTAGTCTTTCCAGCTTCATCTGGAAGTTTCATTTCAAGTAACTCAAAGAGTTTATATGAAAGGAGCTCATCAAAAATTGCTGGGACATCTAAGTCCAAGAACGGATACTCTTTTGCTTGCATCGCCTTTAAAGTCAACTTTTTGTTGGCATTATTCTGAAAAAATGTGGTTTTCACAGTTTGCTTTTTACTTAGCTTTGTGGTGACCCTCAATAGTGTGGCATTAACATTCATCGCCTCTTTACTTTCAGATTTTGGCACAAACTTGCCCCTTTTCTTCACTTCTTGTTTGTCTTTTCCTTTTTGGGGCTCATAAACAGGTGGTCCTTGATTTCCACTTGAGGACATACTTAACTCCATATCATGAGCGCGCGTGGCAAGTTCTTCAAATGACTTAGGTTTAATGCCCTGTAGGATGTAACGAAGTCCCCAATGCATTCCTTGAATACACATTTTTATCCCAAAAACCTTACTAAGTCTGTCTTTACAAGTAAGACTCACGTTCCTCCATCGATTGATGTACTTAATGACGCGTTTATCTTCTCGTTGGCGCATATTGGTAAGTTCAATCATACTTACAATACATCTCATGCTATAGAAACGATTGAGAAATTCATGTTCGAGTTGTTCCCAACTATCAATTGAACCAGACTCGAGGTCAGTATACCAATCAAATGCATTTCCTTGTAAAGAGCGCACAAGCTGTTTTACAAGATAATCTCCATAAGTTCCAGCATTGTTGCATGTTGCAAAAAAGTGTGCAACATGTTGCTTTGGGTTTCCTTTACCATCAAATTGTTGGAATTTTTGAGGTTGATAACCTACAGGCATCTTCGAACCATCTATTCTTGAAGTATATGGCTTGGCATATGTGAGAGATGGTTTGGAAGCAACATCGTACTTGTCTTTAATGGTTCCCATAATAAAGTCCTTCAGTTGGTGAATTGAGATTAACCCATTAGTAGATATTTGCAGTTCATCAGCAACATCCCTTTGCTTTGCAGTTGAATCTTCTTTGTCTTGTTCCATAGGACGTTTCCCAGATGCTTGGCTTGAGCCTCCCTCCATAACAATTTTAACTCAATCTGTCAACTTGATAATTCGATTATCCTGATCTTGCACATATTTTGTTAGGTCTTCAATCACCTTAGTCAAACTTGTAAGTTGTTTTTCCACAGTTGAGGTGTTAGTCACCATTGCTTGGATAGCCACTGAAGATGAAAGATTAAAGCATAGATTTTCCCTCAGACTAAAATCTAAGTAAAACAGTTCACGTGGAGTAGCTGGAACAGACTTAGTGATCAAAGCATGATCATTTTTATACATGGTGTGGTCCTTAGTCTTATATGGACTAAGTCGAGCTAAAGTCTTTTCAACGATCTCAGCGATATTCTCCCCTTCTTCTAATTCATTGAGAAAAACTCTTGCCCCCTTTAAAGACTGAAGATCAAATATAGGAGCTGATACGGATGACACTTCAAGTGTTTGTTGTCTTAGTAAGTTTGCTTCGTTCCTAGTAATGGGCCTCACACTTTCCATGGTAGTATCAAGTATGTTATCTATTTCTGCGAAAAATTTGGAGTCGGTAGCCTTAGCAACAACAGATTTGGAGTAAAACTTCTTGGATGCCATTTCAGTATTCTTAAATAGGATGATTAATATGAAGAGATGAGAGGTAGAGAAGGTCCCACTGGGTGTCCCAAAATTTGTAGACGACGAATTTTCTGAGTCAAGAAAACAATAATCGAGACAGAAAAATTGAAGTAACAAAGTGTAATATTTTATTTCAAATGTAGTAAGTGTTACAATCTCTAAAAAATAATCCTCTGATTCTTCAAAGTAATATGAACTTAGACTTGAACTTAATTTGGATTCAAGGGCTTGATTAGCTTGATCTTGAATCTTCGTCTCCAGACTTGAATTTGTATGTTAGTTCATCGCAAAAACTTGGATGGTTGCCACAAACGATGAATAAGTAACTTGATCTGGAACAAAACTTCCTTCGTTCTTGATCTTGAACTTGATCTTGAGCTTGATAGTTTGAAACTTATTACTTGCAGAGAAATTATGATTTTGATCCACAAGCTCTCTTCTTGCTTCTTGTTTCTCCCCAAAATCCTCCCTTTGTGAGTTATGAGGACCTCTATTTATAGTTGGAGGGGCAAAGCAATTGTGTGATTTGATTGGTTGGTTTAAAATTGACCAATCATATTCTCTTGGTGAAAAGCTCTAATTTGATTGGTTAGAACATGTCACCTGCTTACATGGCATGATTTTAGCAGCTTATTTCATTTAACTTGGATTGCCACCTAATATTGACACATGTCATATTTTTAGTGGCTCATTTTATTTAACTTGGTGGCTCATTTCATTTAACTTGGATTGCCACATAATATTGCCACATGCCATGCTTTTAGTGGCTCATTTCATTTAACTTGGATTGCCACATGTCATGCATTTAGCGGCTCATTTCATTTAACTTGGATTGCCACATGCCATGTTTTTAGTGACTTATTTCATTTAACATGGATTGCCATCTCATATTAAATTAACCTCATATATTTGAGATTAAATGATTAACCCAATTAATCATATTATTTGGACTATTTTCTTAAATTTAATATAGTCCAAATAAATAGGTGAATTTAAATTTAATAAAATTTCAATACTCACAATTTAATTGATCTAATTCAGTTTAGATTTGAAACTTAGTTAAACTTAGACAAGGGGAACAACTAAAAAGAAATGGAGAAAGTATCATGTTTGGTAGATAGGTAGAAATTAAGTTGTTCATATATAAAATAAATGCAGCATTTGGTTTGTCGTTAAGAAACCCATATAACTACTATATTTATCAGGTACGAGGGAGTCTAGTATTATCTTATGCAAGAATAAAAGGTGGAATAAGTAAATAAATGTATAACTAAGTACGAATGTAAATACATGTATAACTAAATATGAATAAGTAACCCCTGCATAATGATATCAAAACACCGCGTCAAATTTTCATTAAGAAAAAAAAGTTGGGATGTCCACGTTTTATCTCAAAAGGCCTAAGCCCATATCTCACGATTTGCTGAAGCCCATTTCTAAACAACATTTAACACTGCTCAACTTTTAATGGGCTAAGGTTTGGTCCATTTAGGAGCAAAGAGAAGCCCAAGAACAGGTCAAAACCCTAAAACCATAGTTAAAGGCCAACCACACCTCATCCACCTTTGAATGTGATCAGGTCTTCTAAAAGCAAAGGCAACGATATTGGACACGTGTTCGGCGACGATTAGACATTAACCGACTCTTCACAATTTGATAGGTCAATATTAGGTAGATATCCTAGGGTTTGTGTATTCGCATCAATCAATCAATCTCTTCCTAACTTTTTGTGCAATTGTTTTCTCTCTCTAAAAACTTTCTCTCTCTAGAATTTTCTACCCTTTCTGCCATGGAAACGGAACGCGTGACTGGTTTTCCGTTAACGAATCTGGACCGGCGGCCAAGAAAGAGGGCGCGTCTGGGCTGGGATGTTCTTCCTGAGCCACCTAAGGTATTAGATCTGTCTTCAAATTCTTTGTTCTGTTTATGCTATCATTTTTTCGCGTTTTTTTGCTAGATCTGATCGAGATTAGGTTGTTTTTCGCATCAGGTATGGTAAATATTCAGTTTTTATGTGTTGGATGATGTATTTTGATTAGATCTGTTGTGTTTTTACTATAATTTGGTGTTTTTGTATCTGTGTTTTCGTATTTCAGGTTAGATTTTTGTTTCTTCAGAAGTGAGGGTAAAAATTCCTTATATGTTATTGGATCTTTCTTTTTTTCTTCTCTGATGACCAGTTTATAATCAGATCTGACATGAATTGTCTTTTTTGAGATTATTTTTAATGGTTTCTTTAGACTTGCATCGTTATTTGTTGACCACAATTCTATACGTAAGGATATAGTGAAGTCAATTAACTTTTTTATGTGAATCTGATTAATATGTTATAAAGGGTTAGATCCGCCTGATAAATGATAGTGGTGTAGCTAGAAATCTATACAAGACAGTGAAGTTATAAACAATCGCAAGTTTTTGCAATCAAAGTTTATACAGTTATTACGCAAAGGAAGAATTCATTGCAGATGATTCTGGGAAGTGGGAATTGTTTATTGAACTTGATCTAAGCCTTTTTAGTCACTTTGTTTCTGGAACGTGCTCTGACTATTGGTTCATGTTTATTTGGTAACTTGTTGATTGCTTTTTCCACTCTGCGTGTTTGTGCTCTATTATTATTGTTGTTATGTTATATGTTATATTTTTTTGCGATTTCGACTTTTTAACTTTGAAGGTATCCATAGGTAATAATAAAATTAGTTTTGTATTAAGATACCATGAATCAAATGCCTGTGTGTAGGCTCAGCTAGGATTGTTTTGTGGACAAGATGTTGGGAATGTGACAAGCTATGCATCTTCAAGGCAACCCACAGACCTTACTAGTGCTACCTTTATTATTAAGGGAGTTGCTCAAAATGGTTCTCCCCCTTGGAGAGAAGATGACAAGGATGGGCATTTTGTGTTTGAGCTGGGAGAAAATTTAACATCACGCTGTAATCATCTTTACCACCACCAAAAAGTTTTACTTATTTTTTGGTGCCTTGGTTATTATGCTGACCACTTGCTTATTTCTGTTACACTTGTTATGGTTTATGCACCCACGTATTTTATATAATGATTCGACATATTTACCTTTTCCTAAAAATCCTATGGTACTAAGTAATATAGTTAACATTTTCTTTTTTATCAGCTTTTATTTTCTACTACTTCCGTTGGTTTTACGGCTTTGCATTACAAAAACAAAAAATGGTTTGCCAAAACAAAAAAAAGAACTCATTTTGTCGTGACGTGTACTGTTGAATTCCCTTATCTGCTATATATGCCCCTAATGGTCGTTAGATTTTCCTAAAATGTAGATAAAATCCACAGTAAGATGGGTGAAGGTACTTTCGGTCAGGTCCTAGAATGCTGGGATCGCGAGAGGAAAGAAATGGTGGCTATTAAAATTGTTCGGGGCATGAAGAAGTATCGTGATGCTGCAATGATTGAGGTTGAAATGCTTCAACAGCTTGGTAAACACGACAATGGTGGCAATCGGTGAGTAATTGTCTATTAAAGCTACTGTTATCCTAACCCGTGTACCTCATTCATGGGATTTTTGTTATTTGTCAAGTGTTTGAACTGGTTTGTTCCTTGCAGTTGCGTACAAATACGGAACTGGTTTGACTATCGTAATCATATCTGTATTGTAAGTATATGATTGATTTGGACGGGTTAATTTCCCCACCTAACAAATCTTATGGGGATTAAAATTTTGGATGAACTTAAATGGTGTTAACAGGTCTTTGAGAAGCTTGGACCAAGCTTATACGATTTCCTTCGGAAAAACAATTACCGTTCATTTCCCATTGATCTTGTCCGTGAGATTGGAAGACAACTGTTGGATTGTGTAGCATGTGTGTAAAAAAAGCTTTGTGCACATTTCGTTTCTTTAATCATGCATATATAGATATAGATGAAAGATAGGCTTAGTGCTGATACAGCGATGTACCTCATGATTGGAGCATGCATTATTTATTATTACCTTGTATCATCATGCATACATTCCAATTATTTTTTCCAACTGTTCCGTCTTGTAATTGATTTTGATTCTGTTTGTGTTGTAGTTATGCATGATTTGCGTCTTATCCATACCGACTTGAAGCCTGAGAACATACTTCTCACCTCCTCTGAATATGTTAAGGTTCCTGACTACAAGGTATGCTCTGGTTCTTTAATGTGCGAGGTGTAACCCTACTTCGTATTTCGTAACCTTAGTATTTTGTCCTTGATACTGTTACCTAAACTTACATTTTGTCAATTGTCTTATACAGGTTTCTTCAAGGTCTCCAAAAGATGGTTCATACTATAAGAGAATCCCAAAATCAAGTGCTATAAAGGTAATTGATTTTGGTAGCACAACATATGACCGTCTGAATCAGACGTATGTTGTGTCAACTCGTCATTACCGTGCGCCTGAAGTTATTCTAGGTAAGGAGTTGAAACATCTAGGATTCTTTGTTGCCCTGCTTCCTTGAATCATCAAAGTAACTATATCTAATTTTTCAGGTCTTGGATGGACCTACACTTGTGATATATGGAGTGTTGGGTGTATCCTTGTGGAACTCTGTTCGGTATGCTCTGTTCGAACTGGATGAATTATGGTTTCTTCCAATTTTTGCTTGACGCAGTTTATATATCTTGTAACTTGATTTAGGGTGAGGCATTGTTCCAAACACATGAGAATCTAGAACATCTCGCTATGATGGAGAAGGTATTGGGCCCCCTGCCTCAGCACATGCTGAAAAGAGTAGAGTAAGTCGCAGATTTAGAGCCTACTTCAGCAATATCATGCTTGTTTCAATAAGAGCGATGTCTCGTCTCTTCTTTGTAGTGATATGAGTTGCTTCCTTTTTCACAGCCGTCAAGCCGAGAAGTATGTGAGAAGAGGACGGTTAGATTGGCCCGAGGGGGCAACTTCTCGGGATAGTATTAAAGCTGTATCAAAGTTAGCGCGCCTTCCGGTACTATTACTAATCCTGTTCTGCTATTTGGTTGAATGGATTTGCACGGTGGTTGTTTACTGGTAATTGTTATTCCTATTTCAGAACATAATCATGCAGCATGTTGATCATTCTGCTGGAGATCTTATTAACCTTTTGCAAGGACTTCTTAGATATGATCCTGAAGTTAGATTAACTGCTCGGGAAGCTTTGCGGCATCCATTCTTCACACGTGATCATCTCCGGAGATAGAACAATTTCTTGCGTTTAACGTTTGCCATTGCCCGGCTGCCCTCCAACCTTGAATGCTGTACTTGTGTAGCGATGACTGGAAGTGGAGCCCATCTCTGTTGGCGCACTGGAGTTTTAGTGAATTTGACTTGGTACCAGTGTACATAAATCCAAAATACTGGTTTCTTGTTGTGCGTGCTTGCAATACTAGGTTATATGGTGGCTTGTAAAAGTTCCGTTAATGTGTGTAAAGATAGTCTTAACCCTTGATTACTAACAAATTGCATGTAACAATCGAGTTCTCTTTCGTACTTTTGAGTTATGATTTTGAGTTTTCCCTTGCTCTATCTCTTAATTTTACTTCTACCAGAGCCGGTTGCGCTTACAATAGCTGTTTGTTTGTGGTAGATGTTTGTTGTGATTGGTCTTTAGATTTGAGATATGACAATAACATACCTACCTTGTTAAATTTGTCAAAATGTTATTTGAGCGGTGGTTGCACAAATTTCTCTGGGGGTAGAGATGTTTCTGTGAGACGGCTTTAAGTGCAATAAAAAAGAGAAACCAATAGCGTTAATTAATTATTACCCGTGCCCCAAAAATTGGAAAAGGAGGAAAAATATTATTAATTACATTAATTTAAAAAATTTAAATTATTTTAAATATATAATTGTCTATGTAAAAGTATGAATGTAGAGATTAACATATATTGTTTATAAATTATATAAAAAATATTATAAATTATTAACGATTTGAAATATATTTAAAATATTATTCTTTATCAAATTCTATTTATATTACAATATAAATTGAAAATAAAAACATACAGCATCCTTCAATAAGTAATACGATAAGAAAAAGGAATCTCATAGGGCATAGTACTTTAAAATATATACTACATGTTATATATTTGTATATCCCTAGATCTTGAGGTGTTCTACGCACCTCTTATCTTTTTATATTGTAAAATAAAACAGAACCGACTTTACCATTAATAAAGCATGGGGTGAGAGAGAATCCAAGGAACTTTCACATGTATTATTCCGTCGTTTACTTGTTATTTTTAATATACGTGGAGGATTTGCATATGAAATGACGTATAAAAACTACATTTATCATCTTTGTCACAACTATTTCAGACCCCATTTTGAAGAAAAGAGTGGCTAAAATATCCTGGAAAAGTGTCAGAAATGGAAGATGGTATGAGTGATATTGCAAACTTTGGTTTCTCCAACTCCTCCAGAGATCAAAACGTGGAAGAACAAATTCAAGAAAATGTTGGAGAAATCAGTGAAGAAAGTAAAGGTGACAAAGGAAAAGACGAAGGTGGGCTTATTAATCGTTTAATTTCCAATTTAATGAGTCCTAGAGCAGGGGAAGCTAGAAACAAAGAAAGAAATTATCTTTTTGAGGTTACAGATGAGGATAGGAAGAAAGATATAGCTTCAAAAGTAGAGGAGAAAAGTGGTAATGACGACAGTCGAGGTGGAAGGACAATTAACAATTTGATCTCCAACATTGAAAGTTCAAAGGAGAAGCAAGAAGATCGTAGTAGTGGAGAAAAACAAAAAGATGTGATGAAGAAAACAGAGGAAGAAACTGCAAGTGTTCTGGGCAATATTCTTTCCCACTTGCCAATCCCTCTTGCTGGTAATTCCATATCCTAATGATTTTTTTTTTCTGGCAACTCTTGCGAGGGATTATATTACTAAGTGCAATTTGGTTCAATATATGAAAACTAAATGCATAAAGAAGTCATAAATTTTTTTTATTGAAAGAGATATGAACTGTTTGATCCTATATGGCTCCGCCCCTGATTAAGTGTTTGTATATGTGGTAAAAGATTGAAATGAGTGTTGTGTTTGATTTGTGAGCAGATGATGCAGTTCCAGCAACAGACGAGGCTTCAATACTGATTCATTCAGTTGTTCATGACTAGGACGTGTAGTGTTTTTCCCAAGTACTACTAAAGATTATATTAGCCAATATTAGTCGGTGCAGAAGATCATTAATCAAGTGTTCAGTTAAGAGGGGGGTGTATATAGATCATAGTTAAATTACTTGGTGCAAGTTGTGATCTGTCATCTCATTCATATTCTCTTCGCTGCTTCTGGATTTCCGATAGGGTTCTTCATCGAAAAATTATATTATATATATATATATATGATTAAAATTATTTATTATATATATATATATATATAGTGGTGAAGTCAGAATATTCACTAAGGGTTTGTAAGTGAACATATAAATTAACTGAAGGGGGTTTTAACATTAGGATAATTTTTTACCAAAGGATTTGGATGAACCTTCGACAAAGGTAGATCTGCTATTTTATATATAGTACAAGTTGAACCTTGATTAGTTCATAACGGCTCCGTCCCAGCCCACCCCGCCGCCGCACTCCCCGCTGCTATCTGCTATTGTAAAGCCCTTTAAACTTTTCTCTGTCTGTCGCACCTTTTTTACTCTATAAAGGATTTTTGCTGTGAAAGGAAAAAATGGCTCAAACACGAAATCAAAATATCAAACTCAAAACTGAATGATAAAATATTACGCTTATTGCTCTTTGAAAAGTGATGAAGGTGTTTCAATCAAGCGATTTTTAAGTTTGAATTTACAAATGTGCTTTTTCTCAAATTGTTTAACACCAACTTTCAGCTTACTAACAAATTTCATTAACATTCTTCTTCAATTTTGTTTTTGAAGGTTGCTAAAATTTTATTATTTTTTCAGCTTTAAGAAATCAAAAATTGACGAACTAATATATATTAACACAATATTGGCTTACACCAAATGAAGTTGAAGACATTTATTTACTTTGTGATAAGCGGGTTACAACGCATGCGTTTTTTTAATTTCTGCACAAAAAAATTTAAAATTCCGTCTAATTGACTAATAATAAGTGCAACAATTAGTGGGTTTAATTATAGTTGTGCTGAAATTAATAATGTTATTATTTCTTCCGTTTAAAAAAGAATGATCTACTTTGACTTGACACAAAGTTTAAGAAAATAGACTTTTGAATCTTGTGGCCTTAAATTAAAGTTGTGTAAAATGTATTAAAATATACTTTAATTTTGTGGTTTTAAACATATCATGTGAAAAGTTGAAATTAAAGTTTGCCAAAAAAGAAAAGGGGTCATTCTTTTTTAAATGAACTAAAAAGGAAAGTAGATCATTTTTTTTAAACGGAGGGAATATTTTTTTTTAAATCTAGTTTTATACTCCCTCCGTTTCATTTTACTTGTTCCAAATTAACTTGACATATTTGATTAAAAAAAATAATTAATAACATAACTAGTTTACTATAGTACCCCTATAAAATGATATTTACATGATAATTTGAAGAAAAAATAATTAATGCAAAGGGCAATTAAATTAGAAAATCTGAAACAAGTAAAATAAGACGGAGGGAGTAGTATAGTACTATTGAAAGTGCTTCAATAGTGGTGATATTAGTTAAATTAAACTTAAATTTATATTCAAATATTGCATTAATATTTAATCCCAGCATTATGTGCAAGCACCACTTTATCAAGTAGTTAATGTAATTTTATTATAATGAAGTGATTTAATCAGTTGAGAATTAATGTTAGTACTAATTAATTATGGTTAATTATTTCTAAATTATGTTTAAATATATGTTATATGTTTATTCGCTTGCTTCAAACACGAGATGAGGTAAGTTTGTGCTCTGTAGGGGTGGTTGCCCTACACCTTTTTCTTTCATGCATTGAGTAATAAATTTCATCCTAAACTTGTTCTTTCATGGGTTTCTTGAAATTTGAAATTAATTTGGTTTGATTTTGAATTATTATAAATATTTAGAAACAAGTAAAAAGCAAATCGAATCAAACTGACAATTACACACTTTATTTTTTAAAATAAATATAACCCTTTTGGAAGTAATTACACCCTCTCTCACTTTTTAAATTACTTTACTCTCTCTCCCTATTAATATACATAATATAACCGACATATGCAAGCATTCTGTGTATATGTTGGGATTTTTGTAATATGTTTAGGGAGTTAAGATTTTTGTTAATATTGAAAACATAAATTATGTATTTGTGTAATTTTTAGTTTTTCTAAATATACTAATTTTTTTCTAAACATATATGTGCAATATATTAATAATTGTAAATATTTTATATAATATTCGTCAAACTTTTATTTTTATTATGGGAAAAGGCATCATTTTCACCCCATACTATACAAAAAAAAATCGAAGCCACACCTAAACTATATAAGTGACCTATTACACACCTTAACTATATAAAAGTGATATTATTACCTCCCCGCGACTCCATACCCAAATTTAATGAGTAGAGTGCATTCCACTCGCCCTCTTGTGGTGCCACATGTCTAAACTTATTTTCCTATTTTATTAAAAACCTAACCCAACCCATTACTCTTTTAACCCATCTATTTAATCCATCCGACCCGATCAAACTCTCATATTTTATCCTAAACCTAACCCGATTAAAACATTCACCCATCCAAACGAAAAGTCATCGTTTGAGAGCAAAAATCCGATAGAAGATTCACCTCTATTTTTTTTAATTTTTCGTGAAATTTAAACCCGATAGAAAAGATAAATAATAATTTTGCTGTGTTTTTCGTTATTGACAAGCAAAAATTATTTTTTATCTCTTCTCAGTTGAAGTTGATTGATTTCAACGGAGGTGGTATGATCTAAGGTAAAAACTAAAGGTTACATCATTTATGTAGGGACTATTGATTTTTAGTTCAAAGGTTAGCTTTCTTCGTTCCTAAATATAGTAGATCTAGGATTTATTTTCGTTCCTAAATTTAGATCTAGAGTTTTTTGAGTTAGTATTTTGTCGTCTTTAATTTGTCCAAATTAATTTATTTTATTTCCATTTAGATGCTCAATATGTGATAATATAACCCTTGACATTTATAATTGTTCGATTTTACTAGGATTTTGACTAGGGTTATGAATTAGGTTTTTGAATTAGAAATTTTTGTTGTCTTTAGTTTATCTTTAAAACTGATCTGTTATATTTTGTTTATGTGCTTCAATCTGTAATAATATGAGCTGTGAGTTTCAAAATGTGATAAATAACCTGAAGATCCCAAATAACCTTTGATACTTCTAATTGTTGCATAAATTTAATATGTAAATAACCTGTGAGGTTCAATATATAATTTTTTGATTTTGTGTACTGTGTTTTTGTATCTTTTTTATTTTTGTATACTGTTACACTTGTATCTTTATTGTGTTTTTGTGGTCAATGATTTCAGGTTTAGAAAATGAATTTTGAACTGATCACTTTGAGATTTTACCATGGTGGAGAACTTAATATGGGTAAGGTGAAGGGAAAAAGGGGAAAAAGATATGAGGGTGGACAAGTTACTGAATCTTTAGATGTTGATGTAGATAGGTTGTCTTTATTGAATTTAGGGATTATGTAAAGTATTTAGGGTATATTCCCAAACAGTGCTTACTATATGTTAGACGGCCTAAGAGTTCTAATTTAAAAGAAATTAGGTTATACAAGGACACAATTGAGATTTCAAAAAAAATGGGTAATTGACAAGTTTTGGAAGCTTTTGTGTGTCACATGGTTGCTAAACCTGAGTTGGCCCCACTTTTAAAATTTGCAAATAATGGGGAAGGACATGTGGAGAGAAAAAGTGGTGTGTCTTTTAATAAAGACGCTGAAAATGACATTGGGAATGTTGACAGAGCATCTAAAAATATTGAAGATGCCCCTCCTTTTGACTAACCTACTTCTCATACTTCTTCTCCTTCTCCTGTCCAACCTATTACTCATACCTTTCCTTCTTTTGTCCAACCAACTGCTCATATCTCTTCTCTTACTACTGACCAACCTAATGCTCATGTCTCTTTTCCTCCTACTGACCAACCTACTACTCATATCTCTTCTCCTATATCTGCTGCTCCTAGTAGTTCTACTGCTGCTCCTGCTAATTCACATGTTGCTTCAGATGTAGAATCTATTAATGGAGGTGTAGAGATTGGGAGTGATGTGGATGAATATGTGGTTGAAGAGTTAAGAAATCTTAGGGAAGAAAAGAGAAAAAGAAAAAGAAGAAAGAGGGAAGAGAGATCAGTAATTCCTAAACATATTAAGTTAGGAATCGAAAAAAAGGAACCAGATATTGGCTATGATGAATTTGTAGGTGGTGATAGAAATAGTTTAGAGGGTAAGTTAGCTGGTGATGAACCTGTTTACCCATCTGATGAAGCTGCCAGCCTTGAAACTGAATCAGATGATGTAACTGATGAAGAAGATGAAGTTGAACATAAAGATAAGGATAGAAAGAGGAAAAAAGGTAAGAAAATTGCATATAGTTCAGACTGTCAGAAAGTTGTGTGGGAGTTAGGACTTGTTTTTTAAAGTGTTAATGAATTTAGAGCTGCTGTTACTTAGTATGTTGTTGCTGAACATGTTGCAATTGAGAAATGTGTTAATGAACCTACAAGGGTAAGGGTTAGGTGTACAACTAGTTGTCCATGGCTTCTTTATGCTAGCATTGATTCTAGGTCCATGAACTTTATTGTGAAGACCTACAATCCAGTTCATAAGTATGATCCTATCAATAGGAACAAACTTTGTAATATCAAGTTCTTAGCTAGCCACTTCAATGAGAGAATAAAGAAATAATCGAATATTAGAATTTTTGAGTTTCACCTGCTTATTAAGAAGGAACTGGATTTACATGTTGCAAGAATAGTGTGTAGGAGAATAAAAAATAAGGTGATTGCAAAACTGATGGGTGACTATAATCTGAAATTTGAGAGAATTTTAAATTATAGAGATGAGTTGTTAAGATCAAATTTAGGTAGTACATGTATAGTGAAGTTTCATGATGAAACATTTGAAGATGGTAGAAAATTGTTTCAAGGCTTTTACACATGTTTTGATGCAATGAAGAAATCCTTCCTAGCTGGTTATAGGAAGTGCATTGATTTGGATGGATGTTTTTTAAAAGAAGTGAAAAAAGGGCAATTATTAGTTACTGTGGTAAAGATGGAACAATAAAATGTTGCCACTGGCATGGGCAGTGGTTGAGATTGAAAACAAGACCACTTGGAGTTGGTTTATCAGGATTGTAAAAGAAGATCTTCAGCTGGGAGATGGGACAGATTTGACAGTGATAACAGACATGCAAAAGGTAAAGAATTATTGGTTTTATTTCTGTTTATATTGTAATTATTTCTGTTTATGTTTATGTTGTAATTGTTTTTGTTTTTGTTTTTGTTATAGGAATTAGAAATTGTTGTAACTGAATATTTACCAAATACTGAACATAGAATGTCTGCAAGGTATGTCCTTGTAAATTGGTCAAAAGATGCTATATGTAGAGGTATTGAGAAGAAAAAATATATTTGGGGGTGTGCAAGATCTACCTTTGAGGCTGAGCTTAGGGACAACATTAGTTATATGAAGATGTTGGGGGGGGGGGGATACTAGATAAGTTGATGTATTTTAATTCAGAGAGATGGAGCAAGGTTTACTTTAGCTTTGGAACAAAGTGTGATGTTGTAGACAACAACATGGCAGAATATTTTCATGCATGAATTTTAGGAGCTAGGCACAAGACTATAATTACAATGTTAGAGGAGATAAGGGTAAAAATGATGAAAAAAGTGGGACAGATGAGGGACTTTTGTGAAACTTGGATCAGTGACATTTCTCCAATTGCTATGAAAGTACTAAATGATAATACAACAAGGTCTATGAAGTGCAGCATAGAATGAAATTCTGATACAGGGTATGAGGTGCTTGATAGAGGATATAGGCATATTATGGATATTTTTAGACAATATTGTAGTTGTAGAGTATGAATGTTAAAGGGTATACCTTGTCCTCATGTAGTGGCTGCTCTTCACCACAAAAAATTGAATCCAGTAAACTACATCTCTCACTGGTACAATAGAGAAACTTACATGAACACATATAATTTCTTCTTTCAACCAGTTTTGGATATGAAGATGTGGCCACAATCACAGAATATCTCTGTTATGCCACCTCCTGTTAGGAAGATGCCAGGTAGTCCTGGAAAGAATAGAAAGAAAGAAGAAGGTGAAACCAAAAAGAAAACTGGAAAGTTGTCCAAAAGGGGGATTGAGATTTCATGTGGCACTTTCCATAGCAAGGGTCACAACAAAAGAAGATGTCCAACAGGTGCACCTGCTGCTGGAACTAATGCAAATCCTGGCCCAAGTTCATCTGCTGGTGCAGACCCAAATGCAGGTTCAAGTACAGTCCCAAATGCAACACCTAGTATTGGAAAAGGGAGAGGTTCAACTGGAAGAGGAAGGGGTAGACCACCAAAGAATTCTACAAAAAAGGTATTTTATTTAATTTAACAATGTTGTGAACTAATTATGCTTACCTTATACTAAATATCTTCTTTCCTTTCTTTTTAGTGTGCTGGCAGACCAAGAGTGGCTTGGTTGGAATGGGATTACTTCACATACAAAGTGGATGCACAATTCCTAATGTAAGTTTACTACAGCATTTACTATCTAAATTTTATTTACTACAATTTTATTTACTAAAGTTAACACTTTCTTTATTTGAGCAGCAGAGAATGCCGATCATTACTATATTATCAATTACATTACCAATAAGAATAACATGACTGATGACACTGAATGGAATGCACCTAGGATGTCATTTGTTTAGGATATTACTAAATCTAGCCTAGCCTTCATAAATTGATCTTTAGCTCTGGAACTGAATCATTTCCTTGTATCTGAGAAGAACTTCCAGATTAATAGGAAGAAAGCTTAATCGAAATGAATCTCGAGAGATAGCTGTCCATACACTGATAAGGGATGGTCAAGTCTTCAGTATTTGTGACTGAAAATTTCGAATATGCACCAAAAACTGGTGTAAAATGGAAAGGAAAAAAAGTTATGACCTCTAGGCAACTACAAGACATGTGAGGCAAAAAATAAATGCAAACAAGGTCCAAGGCTTCACACTTGAGTCAAGAAAGCTCAATGTTCAATCTCTATGAGAAGTTGGTGTAGACTACATTTAAGACTGCATTTACTGATGTGACTGCATTTCCTTGTATAAAGTTTGGCTGTTGTGACTGCATTTAAGACTATGTTTTTGATAATTTACTAATGTTGGCAGATGAGACTATATTTAAGACTATTTTTTGGTAGTTCACTGATGTTGACAGCTGTGACTGCTTTTTGTAACTGTAATTAGTCCACTGATATTGGTGGCAGCTTTGACTGCATTTTGTAACTGTAATTAGTTTAACAATACTGATCTTTTTTTAAATGTATTTGGCAACAATATGTAATTGGCACTCATTTTGGTTAATGATTATGCAGTTATAAGTTTATTGTTGCTGAAATTTGTGTTTATACTTGTGCAGCAGCTGTGGCTGTATTTATTAATATAAAATTTGTATTGTGATGTTGAAATTTGTGTTTGTGCTTGTGCAGCAGCTGTGACTGCATTTAGTGTTGTGATGTTGTATACAAATTGCAACACAAAGAACCACTGAAAACAAAGTCAAAACTGTCAAGTTCAACCTTACAATTTCATTACACAACAATTTAATTACACAACCTAACAATTTTTTCAAAGGTAACGCCTAATAATTGATACAAATTTCAGCCCCTTAAAACAACAAAACAAAGCAACTTAGTTTAGGGCAGCCTTCTTGGAGCTCCTTTCAAGAACATGAATTGAACTAGAAAACTAGCACCCAATATATGTACACAAATGAGAGTAGTCCATAGTTGTTTTTCCTTTTCTTGGACTTAGCCAACTTGATCTTTCATTTCTTCTCATTTGCCTTCATCATCTTCAAATCATCCTGAAAATTATCCATTTGCAACTCTATTTTGTTCATAGCCATTTTGCTCTCCACAGATTTGATTGTCCTAGTAGTCTTGTCATCAACTATTTTGTGGTCATAAAATGCACAATTTGTCGAAGATTCAACTCTTTCCTCAAGCTCCCCAATTCTTCCCAATAATTTAGGAATAACAAATTTCGATCGCTCATCAATAGAATCATCCTTCCAAAGCCAAAAATCGCATGATCTAGCATTCTAAAACGAAAGCAATTAGATTCGTATACAATTCAAGATCAATGTTTGAAGGAAAAACTCACGTACCCCATAGTAAGGACAAGTCCAATATCGTCTACCCGAATTTCTTGAGGTCCATGAAGTCATCAAAGGCAAAACATATCCATATTTGCATCGAACTTCGACCAACTCATGATCTTTTTCTTGCTTACAAAGTCTACTCAAACTTATCTTAGCCATTAAAGTACCTTGATTAAGAAAACAAGGTTTAAGAGAGGTTGAACAACACTTGAGGGAAGAAAAAATTATGAAAATGGCAACAAAATTAAGACAAGATACTCATCAATAAAGCAAGAAATCGAAGGATTAAAAAGATTTAGTTACCAATTCTTCAAACAAATGCTCTTCAATTTCGATTTTGGGAGACAAATTTGGGAATTAGGGTTTCCTAGTTTTGAGCCCCAAATTAGCTTATAAATAAGAATAGATCCGTTGGAAATTAAAGATGATGCACTTTTAGCCGTTTACTTTTGTTATTTAATAGGCTGGACGCGCCTAAAATAAGTGTAACATACACGCCTTAGAATGGGAGTCGCGGGGAGGTAATAATATCACTTTTATATAGTTAAGGTGTGTAATAGGTCACTTATATAATTTAGCTATGACTTCGACTTTTCTTGTATAGTATGGGATGAAAATAATGTCTTGTCCCTTTTTACTATCAATATTATCTCTAATAAATCAAGAAACTTTAGAATACATGCGAAAAGAACAACCTGGACTTTTTGTTAATTTTTTAAAATATGTTATTCACCAAACTAAAGCTTATGGATATCAAGACATTATACATAGCCACCATAAGAAAATGGTAATAAATAATTATAAGTTGATAAAAATGATTTTTTAAAATTATTATAGGAAAAAAAAGAGAAAATGCCATCAAATTTATTAAAAATCAAATATGATAGTTAAGTTAGCCGGCATAAAATATGTATTCTTCTTTAATTATACGCATTTGTCTCAATAAGCAATAAAAGCCTAGGCGTTTTCTACTTGAGATTGATGCGTATAATCAAATATAATGATATATTTTATGTCGTTAACTTAACTACCGAATAAACAAATAAAATACGTTTATTATTTTTTTCAAAATTTAAATCAAAAGTATCTAATTAAAACAATTTACTAAGAGTTAAAAGGAAACGTGACTTAATTTGATTTAAATAAAATATCCTAACAAATTTGAAAGTTCAACTATGTATTAAGCCTATTTTAAAACTTTCAACCACTCGCCACTCTCCGTAACACTTGACCATCTGATTATAGTCAGTGGTGGTATGTAAATATTCCCTATGAATTTTGTTAAGTGTCCATACTAGTGGCTAAAAAATTTTGAACTACAGTTGGACAGGGTCCAAATAATACAGCCATAGAGGGTCCATTTCAAATTTTGTCGACACAAATGCCACATGACCAAAAAGCTACTTTGAGAGAATTCCTAATAACATGCGACGTGTTTGTTACTAAAGTGTCCTTATCAGGGGCGGATCTAGGAGTTCCGTTGGGAGTTCTCAAAAATTTAATAACTTTCGTATGGTTCTAATATTTATATAGAGAAATATAGTAAATATATAAAAATTATAAGTTGGGAACTCATATCCAAAGTGTATTGTTAGTCTAGTGGAGTAAAGGGGCTTGTAAAAATTTTATTGATCTCGAAAACTCCTTGCCTATTTTGTTCTAACCCTTCAAGCTCCATTGAGGACACTTATTACACTATGGACAATGAGACATTTTAGCCAAGTGTTTGGATTGGCTTAAAAGCTGGTCAAATCAGCTTAAAACTATTTTTTTTGACTTATTTTGGGTGTTTTGACAAACAACAAAAGTGCTTAAAAATAAATGGTTTTAAGCTAAAACAAACCAAAAGCTATAAGTTGGTCTACCCCAACTTATTGCTTTTGGCTTAAAATGTATTTCAAGTTTGACCAAGTAATTTACTTCATTATCTCTTGCATGTTCTTAAAACTCCTAAAATATTTTTCCCTATTCTAACTTATTCATTCATTTCTTGCTCTCTCCCATGGTTGTTCTCTATCATAGTTTACATTTTTTTCTTTGAGAAAATACATAAAGATCCCCTGATCTTGTCCGAGTTTTTTAAAAAGACACTTAAACTTTACTTTCGATCTATTACCCCACGAATCTTACTTAAATCGTTGCAAACACACCATTTTGACTCTCTGCGTGTATAAACGCGCAACAGGTGCATGAAAAGGTTCAAAATTGACTTTTTCTACCAATTAAAAGTTGTCACGTGTAAATATTTTGATAAATAATTTATCTTCTTTTTTTTAAAAAAAATATTTATTTATTTTTTAAAATTATTTCATACACCCTCTTTCTTCTTAATCTTTTTCTCTTTTCTTCCCTCCCCTTTCTTCCCCCCCCCCCCCCCCCCCCCCCCCGCAACCCTCTACCCACCATTGTCTTCTTCTTCATCACCATAACTCAACAACAACATCAATTACACCAACAACAACATCAATTGGAGAAACAACAACAACATCATCATCACCATAACTCTCTTTCTCCTCAATCCTCTCAATCATCACCATAATTCTACTCACTTTTTACCATCACCACGTTTACTTTCTTCAATTTCAAGTTCTTACTTCAGTTTCTTTTTTACGTTTTGAACAATTTTATAAAACCCAATATATATCCTCTTAAGAAGAACTATAAAGCTCCATTTTAATGGAGTTTTGATCTCATCATTAGACAATCAACAAACATATAGTTCTTTTTGGAAGGATATATTAATTTCTCCAATTTCGTGTTTATGACAAATTGATATATTAATTTCTCTAATTTTTAAAAATTTTGGATATATTAATCTTCCCAAATGCTGTTGCAGCAATGATTTTACCACAATTGAAATGCCATTGCAACGGCTCCTTGCTGCTTCCACGATACTGTCACACCTTTTTTTTAACTAAAAAGATTCATTTTATGTTTCGAAAGGGTTTTTTATTATCAAAGTGACAAAATGAAGGTTTGTTTCGAAAAGGACTATTTACATTTTTATTCAGAGTCACCACTTCGCATAATCTGGTGTGCCAAGTCACCTTTTGAAAATCCTTTTCAAAACTATTTTTGACTTTATAACTGATCCGCGAACAGAGATTCTGGCTAAGAAATTCTGTTGACCTAGGGGAAGGTGTTAGGCACCCCTGGATCCCTTGGTTCGACCATGGTCGCTTTGAGAGCGTATCGACAATATTTGACACTACAAATGCATAAACTACACAAAGCACGCGATAACAATCAATCACGCGAGCAAAACAAAACAATCCAAAATTTAGTGTCCAGTCCAATTATACAACCCAAAGTAAAAAAAGAAAATGTGAAAATAAAAATTTCTATTCTAACCTACCCTAATCCTAATTACGCTCCCAAGCTACCCGATGCCTCGGGTCTTCATCACGGACGTCCTCCGAGTACAAAATACTTCGGGGCATTCCCCGGATAAAATAATACAAGTACTTCGGAGCATTCCCTGGCCAAATGGTACAATTGAATCAAGCACGATAAACTAAAAAATATTCAACCAACGTTCCATATTCAAACATTCAACAAAAATTCTTATTCATAGGAATTTTGCCTACCCAAACCAATATTCGCCTATTCATTTCAACGTATCATGATACTATTACATCATCGACATTTAATGAATCAAAATAAATTAATGATTGCTATTTATCAATTTCAATTCCAACCCCCTTTATTCCCACATGTGTTCTAGTCAACCTCGACCAATTAATTAATTTCCGTCGACCAATTAAACCAACAATGCAACATGGTTCAACCATAGAATCACAAGTCATATCATCAACAAATTCACCATTCATAATCATCCCCAAACATAACCACAAATAATTTTCAACAAATCAAGATGGATAAAAAGATTCGGGTTAAAGAAATGGACCTCACTATGACTTGTTGGCGTTGCCGATAATAAAGAAGACCAAAACTCGAACAGAGAACCTCGACAGCAAACCTCAAATCTGAACCAACTCAATACAACCCGAACTCGCGGTCTGATTCAAATATTAAGTTCACAGAGCGACTAAGAGTATTCAGCAAAACACCGAACAAGCCAAAACTGACCCAAAATAGACCGAAATTAACCCGAAACAAACTGAAATTGGACTCAAAATAAACGGACTCAACCCGAAATGTATCGATCTCAGACCGATTTAACCATTCGATCCTAGTTTTCAGCAATGGAGAGGGTTTAAATGGAGTTTTTAAATGGATTTTGGAGTTAATTCTGAGCTAGTGAAGTTATTCCCCGTGAAGATTGGCCGGAAAACTTTGATCTCCGATCAACTTCTTCTTTCTTGGTGTCCTTCACGTCATCCTCTCCTTCAGTGTGTGTGTGATTAGTGTTTATTCCGTGAGGGAGCTGTGAGTGTATGTTGATAAAAAAAAGGTGAATTTGTGATTATTCGTGAATAGATTATGAAAAATGAATGGTTTGCCTAGGTCTTGTTTTCCAGGTCCCTTCTCTTTTTTGTAACATTCATTGTGTGTATTGATTTTTTAAGAAGGAAAATAAAAAAAGGTCATGGGATCCTTCCCGGAAGGTTCCCCTTTTTATCTTGTAGTGTATTTGCTTTATGGACAAGAAAAGGAAAGGGTGGGGGTCACATGAGAGGGGGTGGTGGTGAGGTAGTTTGGTGAGTGGTAAGGTGTTGTTTGTAATTGGAGGGGTAGGGGTTAGGTGTCCATTTTTGATTGGGTGGGTTGTAGGAATGTTAGAATAAGACAAAGTTTGTTATGACTTGTTATTTTTGGATAAAAACAAAACAAAAATAAATAAATAAATAAGTAAAAGATGGGGTGGTTATTTATTTTCTTGGGGAAAAATTATAAGAATGGGGTTAAATTGTGTGATATCGGAATAAGAAATATTTTTAACGGGAAAAAATTACTTGTCTATATTATGCCCCCTTTGAATGCAAACACCTAGTGTTTTCATACATAGAAGTAGACGATGAGGCAGAATTTTGTCTCTATCATTATTCGACGAAAGAAATAGAAGGAAGAAGGGCAATCGGATCTTGACGGACATCCTACCTACCCAAATTATGAGGGAATCAAGTGACCGGTATCTTACAAGATCGAAAGGAGGTGGACTATACCGAGTTGGAGAGTCGAATCATCTTCCATCGAGGTTTCGGTCTGCTGCTCTGTCATTACATCAAAAATGGAAATTACGAGTTAAAACATAAATGAATTATAAAATCCTATCTATGCAGTTTTTCTTGACTCTTGACTCGAGTTTTATCACCCTATTCTTCAGACGGGCTCCTGACTTGCAATTTCATTCAACTTGTTGATTGGTTTTCCATTGCTTCACTTCGTTGCTCGACTTTCATTTATTTTCCTTGCTCTTCAGATGGGCTTCTGACTTGCCATTTTTGTCTTTCAATTTTATCACTCTGTTCTTCAGGCAGGTTCCTGACTTGCAATTTCTTCAATTTCCCATTTCATCACCCTATTCTTCAGGCGGGTTCCTGAAATCAAAATAAAACTAGAACAAAAATTATCCAAAATAAAAATTATGATAAAGAGAGATTTCATTTTTGAAAGTAATGTCCCATTTTTCAGGAGGGTCCTGAACAGAAAGTAAATTCCCATTTTTCAGGAGGGTCCTGAACAGAAAGTAAAATCTCATTTTTCAGGAGGGTCCTGAACAGAAAGTAAAATCCCATTTTTCAGGAAGGTCCTGAACAGAAAGTAAAGTCCCATTTTTTAGAAGGGTCCTGAACAGAAAGTAAAGTCTCATTTTTCAGGAGGGTCCTAAACAGAAAGTAAAGTCCCATTTTTCAGGAGGGTCCTGAACAGAAAGTAAAATTTCATTTTCCAGGAGGGTCCTGAACAGAAAGTAAAGTCCCATTTTTCAGGAGGGTCCTGAACAGAAAGTAAAATCTCAAGATATGCTTTCCCAATGATAGCTGAATTTACTGAACATAAACTTTGCCCCTGTTTCATCAAAGAAAGAAAAATTATTCAGTTAACTTAGTGGTGGCTTGCAGAACTTGGCTTCCCAGGCATCTGCTCCAGCACTCAATTCTTTCATCTTTGTTTCAGATCACTGACACTTGCCTCTGTCCTATTGCATCATTGACCCAGACCAGATCGGGGGAAATGACTTTGGCTCAAACATTGAGCTTCTATTTCACCATGCCTCTGAGATGCACCTTTTGACATCTGATACTTCCATGAATCTAGTAACTTGTCGGTTGATAGACTACCTTTGCCTTGCTTCGAATTAGGACCATGTTTCTCTCATGTACTGTCTCGGATTTTCCTCATGCAATTAGGAAGACTGGTAGCAAGTTTTGAAATTCTTTCTCGCTTGTTTTGACACAGAAAAGACTCAAACATTGTAAAGAATGATGGTGACTTTTCTTTTGATAAGAGACATAAAAGGATGAAATATAAATATGTGAATAAAATAAAAGGGCAATGTCCCTCTTTTTAACAAAGAAGAAAACTTATCTGAAGATGGCAACCAACTCCAATGACTATGACATGCATTTTGGATTAAGCTATCTGATCTTCCCATCCAAACTTCTCATTTGTTGTTGAGTACGTGTCTTTGCCACTGCTTCTTCTTCAAACCCATTGGACTCATATATTTCATTCAATTGACGACATCTTGAAAGATTTCTACCAACAAGCCTCTTTCTTTTTATTTTCTCAAACTTGCCATCGCCTTACGGTGTCCCTGAGGGTTTTCACCCATAAGACTCTCTCATTCATTTTTTTCTTTTTTTTTTCAACTCTCCATTGCCTTACGGTGCCCGTGAGGGTTTTAACCTATCAGACTCTCTCATTTTTTTTATTTCTCTCAACTCACCATCGTCTTATGGTGCTCGTGAGGGTTTTCACCAATAAGACTCTCTCATTTTTATTTCTTTCCTGATTTCTTATGCTGAGGAAGACAAGTGGTGCCCCAAAATACATCATCGTATCCATTGCATGCTTAGCCTTAACATCATCAAAGATTGATCGGAAGGTCTTTCCTTGGTTGTAACTTGGCTTTTGGATAGGGTTTGAGAGAAAAAGATGGCAGTAGGCTCAAACGACACTTGAAGTGGGGATGGAATTTACAACGTTGGAATCGACTCTAACGACACATTAGCTCATGCCCCAGTTTTGTTACTGGGTGACTCTAAAAATTTATTTGGTTGGACCAAACCCGAATAAGGCATCCTACGTATCTCACCCTCGAGAGAGGAGAACCAGGTCGCACGTAGTTCTATCAGCTTGTTCTTTGTTTTGGTTTAAAAAAAAAATTCTTCTTGTATTTTTTATACTTACTTTTCTTCTTTTTCTAGACACTTTATTTTTTACTCTATTTTGATTTCAAAAAAGGGGTATGAAAGAAAAATAAAACTAGGCTCAAACGGGATAAACAAAGGATGACACAATGTTTGGATAGCAGAATGAAATGCCTTCATCATGTCAATCTTCAAGAATGTAAGTACTAAACATGAAATAGAACCAATAAAGGATAAAATAACATACATAATATCTTTTGACCGCATCAGTATTGATAGCCATCTCTGTCATTTTGCCTTCAATATCTGTAAAATATAAGGCCCCATTGGGCAACACTTTATTCACAATAAAGGGACCTTGCCAATTTGGGGAGAACTTGCCTTTAGCTTCAACCTGATGAGGGAGGAAACGCTTTAATACCAACTGACCGACTTTGAAATTCCTGGGCCGTACCTTTTTGTTATACGCTCGAGCCATTCTCTTCTAGTATAATTGACCATGACATACCGACGTTAGTCTTTTCTCATCAATCAAGCTCAACAGTTCCAATCGGATTTTTACCCACTCATCATCGTCAATCTTTTCTTCCAAAATAACTGAAAGAGAGGGAATTTTAATTTCTGTAAGAATGACTGTTTCTGTCCCATACACCAATAAATACGGAGTTGCCCCTGTTGAAGTGCGAACAGTAGTGCGATAATCTAGCAGTGCAAACGGCAACTTCTCATTTCATTGCCTAGACCCATGTACCATTTTCTGCAGTAGTTTCTTGATATTCTTATTGGCGGTTTCCACAGCGCCATTTGCCTTTGGACAATATGGAGTGGAATTTTGATGTGCAATCTTAAACTGTTGGCACACTTGTTCCATCAAATGACTGTTGAGATTGGCAACATTGTCCATAATGATCATCTTTGGAACTCCGAACCTGCTAATGATGTTGGTATGCACAAAATCTACCACAGCCTTCTTTGTTACTAACTTGAAAGTTACTGCTTCTACCCACTTTGTGAAGTAATCAATGGCTACCAAAATAAATCTATGCCCATTTGACGGTTTTGGCTCAATCAATCCAATCACGTCCATTCCCCAAGCTACAAACGACCATGGAGCAGCCATTGCATGCAACTCAGCAGGAGGAGAATGTATCAGATCACCATGTACTTGACATTGATGACACTTTCAAATAAATTAAATAGAATCTCTCTCCATAGTAAGCCAATAATAAACTGCTCAAAGAATCTTCTTTGACAAGACATAACCATTCATATGAGGCCCGCATACTCCAGCGTATATTTCAACCATGATTGTCGAGGCTTCTTTTACATCTAAACACCTCAAAAGTCCCGAGGTTCTCTTGTATAAGATTCCCCCATTTAAGAAAAATCTGCTAGCCAAATGCCTAATAGTCCTTTTTTTATCACTGGTGGCATGTGTTGGGTATTCTCCTGACTGAATGTATCGCTTGATATCAAAGAACCAAGGTTCACCATCGAGCTCTTCTTCAACTACATTACAACGAGCATGTTGATCACTACTCTGTATATATACTGGATCAATGTAGGCTTTATCAGGATGTTGGAGCATTAAAGACAGAGTGGCTAAAGCATCAGCAATCTCATTGTGAATTCTTGGAATATGCCTAAATTTTACTGACACAAACTATTGGCATAGTTCTTGCAAGCATTGTCGATATGGTATGAGCTTCAAATCTCGCGTCTCCCAATCGCCTTGAATCTGATGGACGAGGAAATCTGAATCCCCCAACACTAATAGTTCCTGGACTCCCCTATCAACAGCTAACCTCAAACCAAGAATGCACGCTTTATATTCCGCCATGTTATTGGTACACTAAAATCAAAGTTGCGCTATTACCGTGAAATGTTGCCCAAATTTAGAGATAAGAACTGCACCTATTCCAACTCCTTTCATATTAACAGCTCTACCAAAGAATAACTTTCAACCTGGATCAGTATCTATAATGACTTCCTCGACACAGAATACCCCCTCATCAGGAAAATATGTCTTTAGCGGCTCATACTCTTTATCAATGGGATTCTCAGCAAGATGATCTGCCAAGTCTTAGGCTTTCATAGCTGTTCGAGTCACATATACAATGTCAAACTCGGTAAGCAATATTTTCTATGTTGGCAATCGACCTGTCGGCATAGGCTTCTGAAAGATATACTTCAAAGGATCCATGCGGGAGATGAGATAAGTAGTGTAGGATGAAAGATAATGCTTCAACTTTTGTGCTACCCAAGTTAAGGTGCAACACATCCTTTCAAGAAGAGTGTACCTGTCCTTATATGCAGTGAACTTTTTGCTAAGATAATAAATAGCCTGCTCTTTTTTGCCTGTTACATCATGTTGCCCCAATACACAACCGAATTAATTATCCATAATCGATAAGTACAAAATCAAAGGCCTGCCAGGCTCGGGCTGCACCAACACCGATGGATTTGAAAGATATCTTTTGATTTTATCAAATGCTTCCTGGCATTCTTCAGTCCGCTCAACCGCATCACTTTTTTTTCAGTAACTTGAATATAGGCTCACACGTGGTTGTGAGTTGAGCAATAAATCTGCTGATGTAGTTCAGTCTAACTAGCAAACTCAGCAGCTCCGTCCTATTCTTGGGTGGGGGCAAATCCTGAATGGCTTTGATTTTCGAGGGATCCAATTCAATTCCCCGACGATTGACTTCAAACCCCAACATCTTTCTAGACAAAACTCCAAATACACATTTTGCTGGGTTGAGCTTGAGATTATACCTGCGAAGCCTTTCAAAGAACTTTCTTAAATCTTTAACATGGTCAGCCTGACTCTTTGACTTAATAATCACATCATCTACATAGACTTCAATCTCTTTATGCATCATATCATGAAAACATAGTAGTCATGGCTCTCATGTATATTGCTCCAGCATTCGTCAAACCAAACGGCATTACTCAATAGAAATAAGTACCCCATGGTGTGATAAAAGACGTCTTTTCTACGTCTTCATCATCCATAATGATCTGGTGGTATCCAAAATAGCAATCTACAAAAGAGGCAACCTCGTGTTTAGAATAATTATCCAGTAAAATATGGATGTTGGGTAACAAAAAATCATCCTTCGGACTTACTCTGTTCAAATCACAGTAATCAACACATACTCAAATTTTGCCATATTTCTTTGGGACAGGAACAACATTGGATAACCACGTAGGATAACGAGTCACTCGAATAACTTTGGCCTCAAGTTGTTTCATGATTTCCTCTTTGATTTTGATACTTACATCAGTTTTAAACTTCCTTAACATCTGTTTGACAGGGGGAAAGGCAGGATCAGTTGGCAATTTATGAGCCACTAATTCAGTGCTTAAACCAGGCATGTCATCATAAGACCATGCAAAAACATCCTTATAATCAATTAATGCTTGAATCATTCCATCTTTTAGCTGTGGCAAAGCATGTATACTGATTTTAGTTTCCCTAACATCTTTTTGATTCTCTAAATTAATTGGCTCAGTTCATTCAAATTAGGATTCGGCTTGTCTTCAAACTGTTCCAACTCTTTGCTTATTTTCTCTAGTGCCTCTTCTTCATCTATTCCCCCTCTTGCTTTATTATATCTTGATTATTTCAGATTTTAAGATCAGGATAAAAATTCCGCATGCATGTCATGTCATTAGAATCAGCATAAAGAGAACTTTATAAATAAAAAGACAAAAACAAAATATATTAGACACAAAATAAGTGGATATTGCATTTCATTAAAAGGGAAAGATATGAGGGTTTAAACACAAATGACAACAGAATGTAAGCAAGCTAAATTCCAAATTACAACCTTGGAATAACTCAGATAAATAGAAAAAAACAAAATAAACTACCAAAACTCCCTCCTGACGGGGGGAGAAGTGCCTTCCAAATTATTGAGCTGGACCTCAGGACCTATGAATTGCACGTCTTCCTTACTGGTACCCTCTCCTGCTTCAACCATGTCAACACCAATCAGCAGGTTCTGGAAGTCATCAACCAATTCAGCTTCAAATTCTACAGGCTTCATGATATTGTTCTTGACAAATGATTCACTGAGTAGCGGCATTGGGCGAGGGAGTGACCATGTATCATTTTTCCTTCCCTTGGACTTCTTTAAATCTTCAGTCGTAAGTTTAAATCCCAGACCAAAAGTTCCAATGTTCTCTCTCGGATATATGGGATGAATGATACTGTGCAGAGACACTCCCAAACCCTTTCCTGGCACAAATCCATATTTCTAAAGCTTACTCACCATCATGATAGAAACGGAAGACAATTATGGTCCCGAAATAACCTGTCCTTCAAGGATACAATCTACTGGCACTGTATCAAAAGTTTGATAGACAAATGTCTCCTTTACCTTGTTTGTTTCAATTAGAGACAAGGGAGAATCTTTGTAGGTGGACAAATCCCCTGCACCGTGAATAACTACTTCTTGCTTATCATGATCAAACTTGATCATCTGGTGCAATGTAGATGCAACCACCTTGGCCTTGTGGATCCATGGTCTTCTGAATAACAGATTGTAAGAGGAGTCGATATTCAATACTTGAAACTCTAGGGCGAATTAAACAGGCCCTATATTCAACATTAGTTCTATTTTGCCAATAGAGTTGGACTTTGCTTCATCGAAAGCCCTGACACATACATTGTTGGGCCTGATCCTCTCAACACCAATATTCAACTTTTGCAAGGTGAAAATAGGGCAAATATTTATGGCAGAACCTCCATCAATCATGACATGAGTGACGTAGAAATCTTTACACTTCACTGTAATATAAAGCCCCCGATTATGCCCCGTACCTTCAACTGGTAATTCGTCATCAGAGAAGCTGATCTGATTGACCTTACAGATTTTTCCGACCATTTTCTCAAGATGATTTACTGTAGTCTCCCTAGGAACATATGCTTCATTTAATAACTTCAATATAATATCACGATGTTCCATGGAATTCAATAACAATGATAAGAGGGAAATTTGAGCAGGGGTCTTCTTCAACTGATCAATTATTGAATACTCCGGCAATTTCATCTTTTTTAAAAATTCTTCGGCTTCTTCTTCAGTGACAGGATTTTTGATAGATGAAGGCCCACTCACGATTGGTTTGGGATTCCTTAAACTTTAGGCACAAAGCATCTTCCTGACCAAGTAAGACCCCCTACCTCATCTACCTCTTCCACGACTTCCTTCCCTCGATAAGTCATCACAGTCCGCTTATAGTTCGAAGGAACCTTTTTCATATTAACTATAGGAGGTTGGGTCACCGATTTGATGATAATAGGCGCTGTCAGTGCTCCTTTCACCGTCAATATAGGCTTACCCAGAGCTCCTGCCACCGTCAATTTAGGTTTATCCTGACTTAAATCAACATATCTTCTGGCAACTTGCACCGTGATCACGGGTTTCTTTGTGCTTTCTTGGGCTTTATCTTCTCCTATTCCTTTCTGGCTTAATGACATTGCTTTCAACGGCTTTGCCACATTCATCGATTTTTCCTCATTGGTTTGTATTTTGATAATAGACTTATAACATCTTGATGACTCTTTCCCCTCATATATCAATTCTAACATATTAGTCTCATCATGGGTTGGAAGTGGATTCTGGTTAATGTTTGGAACCTTCGGGGCCTGGACCAGCATCTGATTTGTGTCAATTAAATCTTGGATTTCTCTCTTTAAATACCAGTATTTCTCAATATCATGGCCTAGAATGTCAGAGCAATACGCACACCTTAAAGAATAATCAAGATTCCTTGGAGGCAGATTTGAAAGCCTTCCTTGAATTGGGCTCAAGACCTTCATCTTTCTCAACCTATCAAACAAGCTAGCATATGACTCCCCAAGAGATGTGAACTGATTTTTGACCGCCTTTTCTTTCTTATACTCGGACCTAGGTTGGAAACTGGGTTTGGCAGGGTTTTGGTAATTTGGAGGAGCTGAAGGACGATTTTGAGGGGCTTGCATACGCCATTATGGGTAAGAAGGGGTTTGGGCATATGGATGTGAGCTATATACCGGGTACGGAGGTGGTGGAATAGAATATAGTAGGTTTTGAGGAGGGTAGTAATGGTGGGGATAAATATATGGAGTTTGGGCGCAGGCTTGGACTTAGGATTGGGGATAGGGGCGAGGCAGTCTTTTGGGATAGGAATGGATTCCAGCTACGACGGTTGCCACGTCCTCTTTCTTCTTTTTACCTCCAAATGCACCAAAGCCACCTTGAATCACTTGGGTGGTGGCTTTCAATGCGGCAAAACTCACTATTCGTCCGATCTTGATTTCGTCCTCTATCATCTCCCCTATTTTGAGGACTTCAATAAAAGATTTTCCCATTGTCGAAAGTAAATGTTGAAAATGGGTCTCATCCTGTACCTGGATGAAGACCTCTACCAGCTTACTCTCCTTCATTGGAGGCTTTACCCTGGCGGCCTGTTCACGCCACCTTATCACGTATTCCTTAAAGCCTTCAGTGCTTTTCTTCTTTATGTTGACTAAGGAATTTTCTTCACGAATCAAGTCGACGTTATCCTGAAAATGTTGCACAAACTCAGAATCTAAGTCATCCCAGTTGTTCCACTTGTCGATATCTTTATCGACAAACCATTCTAAAGCCAGATCAAAAAGACTCTCGCCAAGTAAAGCCAAGAGCAACTCTTCCCTTCCCCCTGCGGCCCTCAATTGGTTGCAATAACGTCCCAAGTGTGCCACGAGATCACCGTTCGCAACATACTTCTCAAACTTGGGCATTTTGAAACTGAGGGAAAGGTTGACGTCTGGGAATATGAAAAGATCTTTATAGGAAACACTCTTATAACCTCCGATTCCCTGCAAATTCCTTATGGCCTGTTCCAAACTTTTCAATTTCCGTGTTATGACCTCCTGTTCCTCTATTGCGACAGGTTTCTCCGTATCAAACAGAAATGCAAGTGGCTAAGTGTACCCATACGGTTCATTAATCCTCAAAGTAGGCTCCGTGGCATAATACTGATTATCTAAAACCTTCATACTGGCTCACTAGCAGACCGAGGAAACACCATTATCGGATGCACAACATAGGTGGGAGCTTCAGGTGATGGCAGAGCCATGAACACAGGCATTGCCGGTGGGGCCGGCTGAGTTGCGGGCCTTGGTTGAGGAACTGTCAGGGGCACACTAGATGTGCAAAGGTAATATTACCACGGAGTGAATCCTGGTGCATGCTCCGGTGACTCAATGGGAACAGAGAATTATGCCTGAGAGAGCGGTGGGCAATTGGGGATATTCCCAAGATCTTCAGGGAGTGGAGGGGGAGGCATTCCACTAGCCCATGCTCGGTGCAGATCTAGCAATTGTTGTCTAAGTCTCAATACCTCATCATTGCATTCTGAACTTTCTTCCCTAGGATCCTGATCTAGGTCAATGAGTGAATTTTCAATCTCTCTACTAGCCATGGTAAGCTTCGCTTTTGATCTAGTGAAGTACGGATAGCTAGCCAGAGTGCTACAAACCAACCACTTATCTGAAAGAACATGCTCATCAAAGACAAAACCCGTTAGGATTTAGGTCAGGCAACAAGCATAGAAATCACATTGTATAATCCAAGGTTCATGTACATTTCTACCGGACTTAGAGGGTAATAGAGTTATTTTAACATCATCCCGATCTTTCTCCTACGCCCATTTGCTTCTTTACTCCAATCACACCTCTCTTTTTTTTCCTTCGCCATCACTTCTCTCATCTCTCGCATCAGTCCTTTTTTTTATCATTTTATTCCTTCTCTCATTATTCTTTCTTTCTTTTCCTCTCTCGCTGTCTCCTCTCTTATTATCATTCTTTATGGCTTTTGCTTTTTCTTAAAATAAAAGAAAAATAATGAAAAAACAAGAAACAAAATGATTAGATCGAACACCAAAAGTAGTTTGCCTACGTATATGTTGTACATGAATCATATATTGCGTAGTTCCGGAAGCATGTGCATAAAATCACAAGGTAGATAATTTTTATGATTTTTTTTCGATGAAAAATAAATAAAATAAAGAACAACGCAGGTTACTACATTTCATAAAAAGACAACTAAAATCTACTTTGAATTTAACACAACCTTAAAACTAATCAACCAAGACTAAACAACACTCTAGACCCACAGGACGACATGCGTGACATTCCTAATGAATACCCTAGAGTTTAAAATAAATTTGACACGAACTTTAACAAAGACCCAACAATACAATGACAGAAAAATAAAGGACTCAAAATAAAGGATAAGAAATGCCCTTTCAGACTGGTGCTCAATCTGATGACCCTGGCTGAGATAAACCTGTTTGTGAAGTTCTCTTTCTCCCATTCAAACTTTGTAGCATATCTATCAAGGACATTATGATATTGGGGAAGAAGCTTCTAGCACGTAATCCTGCCTCTTGGAGAGTACACCTGAAAAGATTTTTCTGAAACCCTTGTACATTCGTGAGCAAGCCTGATAACTGAACTCTCAATAACTCTATTTTTCCCCCAAGTTCGCATTTCCCTTGTCATCACCTATGCCCACTTCTTGTATCCACCCTCTAAGTTGCACTGGTAACGGTTACACCTCGAGGTATGGTTTGTAGCCAGATCTCATATCTCGAAGTGTACCCCAGATTATCCAAACCTTCTTTGAAAGTGTCCATACCCTTCTTTATCGCATGATTCCAGAATTGCTTGTATTTTCTCTCACCTAAGGCTTGGTTCTTAAAGTACTCGACATCTTTTAGAAGATCCACCACTGGTGGAACGTTTTGAAATCTACCCAATTGAAGCATTACCCTAGCAGAAGTGTACGGTCGAGTGCAATTAAGTCCTATCATAACCAAAAGGAGTTGTATCTGACACCTAGATAAGATTGTTTTTGGACGAAGCTATAGACATCTCCATAAAATGTTATCCTCAGTTCTTGACTAGAGAAATTCAATCCAAGCCTCGATTTCCATGGGTAGCGAGAATTTGGCAACACGCATTCTATGTCCCATGACTTTCACTTGATTGGGCATACAACGGTCAATCACATCCATCTAATTAGAGAAGGTGCATGCAAATGCTCCATTAACCATAGTTACAACATCAGGTTACTTCTCTCAAAAAATCTCATCCCTCCCTTCACTTCGGTTAAAGCCATATATATTTCTGTTAAGATCATAGGTATGATAGTAACCTTGTCCCCTTGTTCCTCATGAAATAAGGCCATTACTACATATTGAAAACGTGTATTGATGCGTCTTTCTTCTAGTGGAAACACTATAGTACCTAACAAAGCAAGGGTGAAGACTTTAAGACACTTTCTCTCCCACTTCTTCTTAGTCACATGAAAGTTATCCCAAAAGCAATCAAAACCTTCCAAGGGCCCGAATCTAGCGAACAAAAAAACTAAGGAAATCCACGAATCATTCAAACAATCCAAATACGTATTTTTACTTTTTAACCCACAACATTGCAAAAACTTCATGCCAGTATGATTTTGAGCTTGAATCATACCTTTATCGGTATAGGGAAAATGCAACAGACCTGATATTTCTGCCAAAGTAGGAGTCATTTCACACTTTTCAAACCTAAAAACCAAACTACTCGGATGCCAAAAGGTCAACACAACCTCTATTAGATCTGGACGAGGGGTAATATGCAGAAGTTCTATAAGATAACTTAATATTTTAATCAGTTTCTGCCGGTCAACATAGTTAAACATGCCCCACCACTTGATTAACTTTTTGGGCACCTTGACAACCATCAGGACTCTAGACTTGGTGGACAAATTCATCCTATAATACCACATAATACATTATTTCAAAAATTCGATAGGAGCAAAAGATTCCCAACCCTTGGGACTTTGACGCGGACATGTCGAAGGGACAGGCCACTTTATGACTCCAAATTGCCGAACAGTACCACTGAATAAAATCAGCATAATTGGCTAGGACAAGCTAACGACACTAGCTTACGAAGAGAAAAACCTAAGCTAAGACTAAGACAAAGGTCAAAAAATAAAGATTACCGGACCCACCACAGGTTGCCTACGTATCCCAACCCAAGGGAAGAGAATCAAGTATGCGTAGTTCGTCCTGATTGGACAATTAATGATTAACCAAAAGATTGATCCTAACTTAAAAGACACAACCAAAGACAAACGAATAAAATCTTTTTTGGGTTTTAATTAGACGCTTCAAATAAAACTGACACCAACAATTATGAAGAAAAATCTTTTTGGTAATTTCATTACAGGAAATGTACAAATTACTATCATTTTTTTTTTGCATTTTCTTTTATAAAAACCTACTGCTATATAAAAATCTTTTTGGAGTTTTCGAATTATGAATGCTTACTAAAAAATCAAAAGGAAAATCTTTTTGATTTTTTTTTTTTGTTTTTGACAAATAAGTAGAAAAGGTAAACAAAAATCTTTTTTGAATTTCGGTACTTTGCAAAAGGTAAAAAAAAAGTAAAAAAAAATCTTTTGAGTTTTTGGATTGTGAAGAACAAAAGCCATAAAGAACCCTAAAAATAAGCTACGACACTCCCTCTTTTTTTTTCTTTTTGATTCACCATTTTTCTTTTCCCTTCTTCTCTTCTTTTTCATTCATTCTTCATTGTCTACGCACTTTACCTCTGACACATATTTTCCCTCAAATCAGTCCATCAAATGACCACGTTACCCTTAGAGATGCAACATTTAGCACGTAGATATGCTTTAGAGGTGAGTCTCCCACGAAAGACCGAGTGGGCCCCGCTAGGTCTTCAATATGATGCACATAAGCATGACCTAAAGGTAGACCTACATTGGGATTCACTAACAAGGTTGTTCGGGGGAGCGTAAGATCAATAGTGGTTGTTTTGCTTTCCACCTACTCCATAACACCGACGACTCTCCCCTAAGATAAGGGTGACTCAACTAGAGGTCGTGTACAACACGTGTACTACAGACTTATTGTGGAAAGAATGACTCGTGTTATGCACATGATGCCAGATATAAAGCGGTAACACATAAGATAAAAACTGTAAAAAAAAAGAGCACGTAAACATTCCACAATGATAAAACAATAACACAAAGCAACACAAACAAACTATCTATACACCTATAGTGCCAAACAAAGCCGATACGACTCTAAAAATAAGCTCGAATTCAGAAAATGATCCCCAGCAAAGTCGCCAGAGCTGTCACACCCCTTTTTCTGACCTCAAAAGATTCATTTTATGTTTCGAAAGGATTTTTTATTATCAAAGTGACAAAATAAAGGTTTGTTTCGAAAAGGACTATTTAAATTTTTATTCAGAGTTGACACTTGACATAATTCGGTGTGCCAAGTCACCTTTTGAAAATTCTTTTCAAAACTGTTTCTGACTCTATAACTGATCCGCGAACAGAGATTCCAGCTAAGAAATTCTGTTGATCGAGGGGAAGGTGTTAGGCACCTCTCAATCCCGTGGTTCGACCACGGTCGCTTTATGAGCGTATCGGCAATATTTGACACTACAAATGCATAAACCACACAAAGCACGCGATAATAATCAATCACGCGAGCAAAACAAAACAATCCAAAATTTAGTGTCCAGTCAAATTATACAACCCAAAGTAAAAAAAGAAATGTGAAAATAAAAATTTCTATTCTAACCTACCCTAATCTTAATTACTCTCCCAAGCTACCCGACGTCTCGAGTCTTCATCACGGACGTCCTCCGAGTACAAAATACTTCGAGGCATTCCACGAATAAAATAATACAAGTTCTCCGGGGCATTCCCCGGCCAAATGGTACAATTGAATCAAGCACTATAAACTAGAAAATATTCAACCAAAGTTCCATATTCAAACATTCAATGAAAATTCTTATTCATAGGAATTTTGCCAACCCGAACCAATATTCGCCTATTCATTTCAATGTATCATGATACTATCACATCAACGACATTTAATGAATCAAAATAAATTAATGATTGCTTTTTATCAATTTCAATTCCAACCCCCTTTATTCCCACATGTGTTCAAGTCAACCTCGATCAATTAATTAATTTTCATCGACCAATTAAACCAACAATGCAACATGGTTCAACCACAGAATCACAAGTCATATCATCAACAAATTCACCATTCATAATCATCCCCACACATAACCACAAATAATTTTCAACAAATCAAGACGAATAAACAGATTCGGGTTAAAGAAATGGACCTCACTATGAATCGTTGTCATTGTCGATAATAAAGAAGCCCAAAACTCGAACAGAGAACCTCGACAGAAAACCTCAAATCCGAACCAACTCAATACAACCCGAACTCGAGGTCCGATTTAAATACTAAGTCCACGGAGCGACTGAGAGTATTCGGCAAAACACCGAACAAGCTAAAACAGACCGAAATTAACCCGAAACAAACTGAAATCGGACTCAAAACGGATGGAATCAATCCGAAACATATCGATCTCAGACCGATTTAACCATTTGATCCTGTTTTTCAACAACAAAGAGGGTTTAAATAGAGTTTTTATATGGATTTTAGAGTTAATTCTGAGCTGGTGAAGTTATTCTCAGTGAAGATTGGCCGAAAAACTTTGATCTCCGGTCAGCTGCTTCTCTCGTAGCGACCTTCACGTCATCCTCTCCTTCAGTGTATGTGTGATTAGTGTGTATTCCGTAAGGAAGCTGTGAGTGTATGTTGATAAAAAAAAGGTGAATTTGTGATTATTCGTGAATAGATTATGAAAAAGGAATGGTTTTCCTAGGTCTTGTTTTCCAGGTCCCTTATCTTTTTTATAACATTCATTGTGTGCATTGATTTTTGAAGAAAGAAAACAAAAAAAGGTCATGTGATCCTTCCTGGAAGGTTTCCCTTTTTGTCTTGTAGTATATTTGCTTTGTGGACAAAAAAAGAAGAGGGTGGGGGTCACGTGAGAGGGGGTGGTGGTGAGGTGGTTTGGGAGTGGTGAGGTGTTATTTTTTAATTGGAGGGGTAGGGGTTAGATGTCCATTTTTTATTGGATGGGTTGTTGGAATGTTACAATGAGACAAAGTTTGCTATGACTTGTTATTTTTGAATAAAAACAAAACAAAAATAAATAAATAAAAGATGGGGTGGTTATTTATTTTCTTGAGAAAAAATTATAAGAATGGGGTTAAATTGTGTGATATCGGAATAAGAAATATTTTTGACCGGGCAAAATTACGTGTCTACAGATACCATTGCAACAATACTTTCCCCACTGCAGATACACCCATGGAGTAAGATGCCAAGGTCACCCCAAATTGAAGCTACTGGATAGGGGATGGGGGAGGGAGATGTTGGACGGGGTGGGGGTGGGGGTGGGGGTGGGGTGATAAATAAAATAAAAAGAAAAACTTTATTAAAAAATATAAATAAAATATGAAATTAAATTATTTAACACGTGGCAGTATCTGATTGGTGCATGCATTTATTTTCTTTCTTGTGACTAAAATTCAGCAAAAAATGGTGTATTTGCATCGACTATTTAAGATTCGTGGGTTAATACATCGAAAGTAAAGTTTAGGTGTCTTTTTTAAAAACTTGGATAAGATCAAAGGGGTCTTTATGTATTTTCTCTTTTTCTTTCTTTGCACTTTGTAATGTTATGATTGATTAGTTTATTTCGTTATTCAAATTTTATTATTCAAAGATTCATAAATTAAAAAATATTAAATATTATTTGAAAAGGTCTCTGGGTAGAGGTAGAACATATTTCTCTTCCATCACAATGAATGTCACTTTTGTTTAAATTTTTTCGTGACCAAAAAGACTGATAAGGAAATATTTTTTATTCTTGTTGTAATTAATAATTTTATATTTCAGTGAAAATTATTTTTTTGTTATTTTTCAGTTTCATACAATGTTTTCAATAAACAATCTGAAATTATTAGAAAATAATTTTATCTACAGATTACAAATTACTAATCATATTTAAAATTACCATATTTCAGCTTCTGTGATAAAAAAAATTACTAATCATTATCTTAAAATTTTAAATTTTACGAGTGAGATTCTAGGATTTTGTCATGAAGTTCCACATGTAAAGTAATATAACTAAGAAGCAATCAAAGACGAATAATTTTTACGTACGAATTAGCTGTCAATTCACTATCATAGTCTTTAAGGAACTCAACTGCTATGCCAATCATATAAAATAAATTAATTGTAAAGAGACATGCCAATAACAACAAGAAGAAAAAAGAATAGGTGTGATTGAAAAGCAAATAAAATATAATGTGAAACTAAATCAAGTAGAGATGTTTATATTGAAATTGAATTAAAATATATATTAATTTTAATTTGAATCATTTTAGAATTTTCTTTTAATAATAATCAACTTTACATATTGTTAACAAATTTAAGGATATTTTAGACATTCTGACTAAAAGAAAGTGCTTAACAACACTTATTTACCAAATACATCAACAGTTTTTTTCAGTTTCAACACTTTTATTCAAACACGTGACTGCTTAATGTTAAAATAAGTTTCATCATTTTTAAAGAATTTTTTAAAAATCATATTTTTTCAGCCTATCCAAATGGACTCTCAGAGTGAAAATGTCATAATGCATGGTCCCCCTTGGAACCAATCACCAATCTTGAAATAAATAAAGACAGTATTTGGGAAATTTCCTCTTCTTGTTCTATATTTCTTGTTGATCACATTTATTTATACAAGCTAAAAGAATCTTCTCTTCTAAACTAATCAATGAAAATTAAAAGAAAAATAAGAAACTTCTCTTCTAAGCTAAAAATAAAGAGAACCTTCTATTCTAAGTTTCATTTCATCTAACACGTTGGCCCATTCTTCGACCCGAGTCTTATGGCCCTTTAAATCTTGCTCCTCATAGACATTAAAGTCAAAGACTTCTTTTTCTTTGTCTGTTCATTATTCCTTGAAGGGGAAGAAGCTATGAATGATGAATAAGGTTGTATTTCAACACCCCTCCTCAAGGTGGAGGGGGGATAGTGACCCCCCATCTTGCTCAGAATCCCATGGTGTGCTGGGCCAGAAAGTTATTTAGTGAAGATGTCGGCAAGTTGGTCCTTGGAGGGGATAAAATATGGTTGACGGATAAAGTGACAATCAAGCTCAACATGCTTTGTTCGCTCGTGAAAGACTAAATTTTTGGCTATATAAATCGCGGCCTGATTGTCTGAATGCACCGGCACCAACAAAAGTGGAGGAACAAAAAGATCCGTGAGCAATCGGGTGAGCCATGTCAAATTTGCTACTAGTCTTCTCATTGATCAATATTCTGCTTCTGCGGAAGAAAGAGATACTGATACTTGTTTCTTGAATTTCCAGGAAATGGAAGAACCACCTAAACTGATGAAGAATCCGCTAATGGATCTTCGTAAATCTTGACAAGAAGCCCAGTCGGCGTCACAAAATACATCGAGGGAGAACGACAAAGAAGAAGAAAGGAATAATCCCTGATTTGGAAAATCGTTGAGGTAACGCACCATCCTTAAAGTTGTATTATAGTGATGAATGCTTGGTTGTTACATAAATTGGCTTAGGATCAAGACAGCATGACAAAGATCAGGTCTTGAGTGCATCAAATAGTTTAATTTTCCAATGAGGTGTCTGTAGGAATTGGGATCATCCAAAAGGCCAGATGTAGTTGATGTTAATTTCACAATAGGATCCAAAGGGGATAAGACAGAAGGTAGTTGAGAAACATCAAATTCCTCTAAAAGATCTGAAGTATTCTTTTGACTCACTATAATACCTTGTGCTTCTCTCAGAATTTCCATCCCCAAAAAATAATGTAAAGTCCCAAGATTTTTAATGTGAAATTCTGAATGAAGAAACTTCTTTAGATTTGCAATATCGCTATGTGCATCACCTGTAATTAGGATATCATCAACATATACTGCAACAATAGCAATAGAATCCCCCACCTTCTTAAAAAATAGGGAATAGTCATTAAGAGAAGCAGTAAATCCTTTATAACTGAGAGCTCCAATAAGTCTGGCATACCATTTCCTTGAGGCTTGTTTGAGCCCGTACAAGGACTTCTTGAGTCTACAAACCATGTTAGGAGAAGGAGGATCCACCCCTACAGGAAATTTCATGTAAACTTCTTCTTGCAAATCACCTTGCAAGAAGGCATTATTTACATCAAATTGAAATATTTTCCACTATTTTTTTACTACAATATCTAACAAACATTTGATAGTAGTCATCTTGTCTACTGGGGAAAATATTTCATTGAAATCTATCCCTTCCTTTTGAATGTCTCCTCTAATGACCAGCCTTGCCTTAAGTCTCTCAATAGTGCCTTCTGTATGTTGTTTTACCTTGTATACCCATCTACAAGGTAAATCTTTCCTTCCTTGAGGTAAGGGAATAACATCCCATGTATGATTTAATTTTAAGGCTTCAATTCCTGCTTCCATTGCTTTCTTCCAACCTGGATGTGCAGAGGCAGCTTTATAGCTACTACGCTCAAACATGTTGGATACAGATTTAAGAATAACCTGACTAGGGATAGAAAGAGCATTGAAAGATAAAACTTGAGGTTTAACAGGAGCAGAAAAACAAGAATTTGTCATATTTCCCAAGAATACAGTGTCATAAAAATAATCTTGGAAGTGAGATGGCATAACACCCTTGTTTGTTCTGGTTGTTATTCTCATTAAAACCTCAGGTGAAGAGCTAGAATATAATGGTGAAGAAGGAGAAAGTGATGGTGAGTGACTCTGTTGATTAGAAGAAAGTGGGACATAATTCGTATCTGGTTCATTTGGTAGGTCAGAATGGTGAAAATTATCTAGTGAATTAGTAGTGTGAGCTGCATAATCTGGAAAAACTGATGATGATGGTGATGGGGTCATTGTGATGAAAGGAAAGGTGTACTCAAAGAAATAGACATCCCTAGACACAAAAACTTATTTATTGTCCAAACTAAGTAATTTATATCCTTTTTGGTCATTTGGATATCCTAAACGCATACACTTCTTGGCCCTGGGTTGAAACTTGTCTCCACCTTGTGCTAGAGTATTTCATAACACAAACTACCAAAACACCTTAGATTGTGATAAGAAGGTGCTTTGCCACACATAACTTTATAAGGTGTCTTCCCTTTGAGAACTTTAGAGGGGAGTCTATTAATAAGGTATGTGGCTGTCAATATGCATTCTCCCCAACAAATTAATGGAACATTAGATTGAAACATGAGAGCCTTTGCTATTTTAAGTAAGTGTCTATGCTTTCTTTCCACAATTCCATTTTGCTGTGAGGTAGCCACACAACAAGTTTGATGAAGAATCCTTTTAGATGGAAAAAATTGCAGACCTGCCTCACTTTTTCCTAACTCCCAAGCATATCAGATCTAATAATTTTAACTTTTCTCTCAAACTATCTTTCAACCATGTGGATAAAATATTGTAATACAGTAAAAACATTATCTTTAGTAGATAATAAAAAGGTCTATGTTACCCTACTAAAATAATCAACAACAGTAAGAAAATACTTATAACCATTGTAAGTAGGGACTCTATAAGGTCCCCAAGTGTCAACATATATAAGTTCAAGAGGACCTTTAGTGGAAATTTGACTGAGAGGAAAAGGTAACTTGGATTGTCCAGCTTTGGGACAAATATCACAAAAACAATAAAAAATATGAGAAAATGATATGAAACTAATACTCTTCATTGATGAGAAGGTTAAATGCCCCATTCTAATGTACCATAACTTAACATTAGAAGTTGCATTACTACATACAGGAATAGAATTCTTAGGAATTGCCTTAGGAAACAAGGAATTTAAAGAACTAGGGGTAAAATTTGAGCTAAAGCTTGGACTAAGCTACTTAGTATTGGGCTGGAGCATGTATAGACCACCTTTCGCTTCACCAAAAACTTGACCCCTCTTCAGTGAAGAGTCCTGCAGCATACAGGAATGAGAGGTGAAAAATAATGAACATGCAAATTGAATACGGAATCTATTAACAGAAAGTAGATTATATTTAAAATTTGGGACATATAACACATTTCTTAGGCCGAGATTTGAAAAAATGGGCACATTTCCTAGACGTGTGACCTTAATTGTTTGACAATTTGGAAATGAAGGATTTGGGATTAAAGCACATGTGTTCACAGGCACCTGAATCTATGATCCAGGATTCAGAATTAAAAACTGAAAAAACAAGAGCCTATATACATAAATATAGTACCAGCCACTGCATTGCTGCTGATTTCAGAACCTGCACTTCCCTATGATGTTTCCTCCATTTTCATTTGCTTGAACATCTGAACAAATTGGTTATATTGTTCCTTGTTGTAGCTTTGATTTGTGTTGATATGATCTGACTGATTTCTGGCTATCCCTTCCATTTCCTCTATTAACATAGCATTATTTTCCTTGATTTGTCCTTGGAAACCTTTATCATGACTGACTATCTGTCCCTGACTTTTCTTATCATTTGTGAGTTGAAAATCTTTAGAAAAAACTATGAGTCTATAACAATCCATCTCCACATATCCAATTTTTCCACAATAATCACAGCTAACATTAGGGTTATATTTTGCCCCCTTTTCTTTAAATCCTTGATGTTGTTTCTGAAACCTTTGTGCAGATTCTTATTTGGGATATAGGTGTCCTGTTCTTGGAGGTTGAGTGGTAAATTTTTGAACCTGTCTCTCTTTGTACTGATTGAATTTCCCAACCATGAAAAATGAAAAATCTGTGGAAATAAGAGGACTCGTGTAAGTTTCTTTCTGATTCTCATCTTGCAAGATTAGTGAATAAGCATGGTTGAGATCTGGTAGAGGGTTAAGCATTAAGATATTCCCCCTAGCCTAAGCATAGATGTCATTGAGACCCATGAGAAATACTATAAGTCTCTCATCTTCCAATGATTTTTTCAGTTTTTGTTTGCCCTTACAACTACACACACAGGTGCACTTGATATTAAAATTAAGAGAGTCAAGCTCATACCATAGCCTCTTAAGTTTGATGAAGTAAACCGCAACACTGCTATTTCCTTGTGTCAACCCACTCAATTCTTTTTGCAGATGAAATAATTTTGCTCTATTTGTTTGCCCAAACCTATGTTCCAAGCTAGTCCAAAGCTTCCTAGCAGTACGTGCGTAAATGACACTATCTGCTATTTTCCTTGACAGGGAATTCAAGAGCCAAAAAGTTACCATGTCATTGCATTTATTCTATTGAGGCAGATCTGGTGAGTCTGATAAAGGAGTAGCAACACTTCCAGTGATGAATCTCAATTTGTTTTTAGCAGAAAGGGCTATCTAAATGGATCTCTTCCAACCTTGGTAACCCTTTCTATCAGACGGGTTGTTAACCAATGCCATGCCAAATGAATCATAAGCGTGGAGGTGGTATGGATGATTGATATCTACTGCTGACAGGAGTGCAGCAGTGGGGACAGTAGTGGTGGCTGCTTCGGTAGCCATGAAAGATGATTAGGATTGATGAAGATGATTAGGGTTAATGAAGATGATTAGGGTTCAAGATCACTGCTTTGATACCATAAAAGAAATAAAGGCAGTATTTGGAAAATTTTCTCTTCTTGTTCTATTTTTCTTGTTGATAACATTTATTTATACAAGCTAAAAGAATCTTCTCTTCTAAGCTAATCAATGAAAATTAAAAGAAAAATAAGAAACTTCTCTTCTAAGCTAAAAATAAAGAGAACCTTCTATTCTAAGTTTCATTCCGTCTAACATGTTAGCCCATTCTTCGACCCGAGTCTTGTGGCCCTTTAACTCTTGCTCCTCGTAGACATCGAAGTCAAAGACTTCTCTTTCTTTGTCTGTTCATTATTCCTCGAAGGGGAAGAAGCCATGAATGACGAATAAGGTTGTATTTCAACAAATCTTTCTTTAATTTTTGTTCTTGTCATTAAAATGAATTTTGGCTTTAGATTGAAAATACTCTTATTTGCATTCCGTGGGTTGACATTTAATAAGTTAAAACTGCACAAATGATATAGTAATTGAAAAACTACTAATAGTTCTCTTGGAATTAACAGGGATGGGTTAAATGAGATAATGAAGCAAAAGCAAAAAAAAAAGGAAATATATCCAAATCCTAACGACAACACAATTTGATTGGATACACTTATGAATTTCTAGAATACACAAATAGAAATAGCAGAAATATTTGAATGTCGGACTGACTAGTTTTTTACCACTATGATTTATGGAAGTTTAAACGAGTTAATCTAACAAATAAATTGAGTGATGAATAACTCGCTCAAATATGGGCAACTCGATAAGCTACTACAACTTGTAATCGAGCTGCCTCAGTCCATCACCTCCACCAACCCCTCAACTCAATTGGGTGAGGGCCACTTGTAGGCAACTGCCATAGATAATTCCAACTCTATCTCAACTCTCATTATGTCCATGTTCTTTTCTGCTTTTTTAATTTTGTCATGAGTGGACACAGAAAAGTGTGCAACAATCAACAAGAAGGGTGGAAAACGTAAGACCTATATTCTACCACCTCTTTCACTAAATCGTTCATATATTCTTTTCAATCTATCCCTCACACTCTCTTTCTCTCTCTCTCTCTCTATATATATACTAGTTGCAAAATACCCGTGCAAGATACGGACCCAATAATATAAAATCAGACAGCAGAAATGGTTTTTTAAAAGTATTTTATTAATTTCTTTTTGAATATTATTTGAAATTTAAAAAATATTTAAAATCTTATTCTCATTTCTTTCACTTTTTGTCTTCTTTTTTTTTAAATTTTACGGTACTTTTTTGATAGTTATAAAGATGATTCTTAAATTATATTCATGTTCTTTAGGTAAAGTACATTCAAAGAACTAATTTTATTATTGTAAAAATTATAACAAAATATAACTTCAACTTCAAAATTTTCAAATGAAGTTAAAATATATTTGTAATAGTATGTGATAACTCGTATATGAGATCTAATGTATCATATTATGTAGTTATATTATTTTGAAATATTACTTTTTGAAGTAATATTTAATTATATATTTTAAATAAATTAGTCAAATTGAATAATTTTGCCAATTTTTTTCTGAAGATGAGGTTATGAATCATATTTTAAAAAACTCATTTACTCTTTAACCCCAACTTTAAAAAAAATCATAAAGTGATTTTTTTTTTATTTTTAAATAAAAAGAAAGAATTACTTACAAATAAGGAATAAAAAGCAAGGAAAATATATAAAATAGTGTGTATTTAAATTGTTTGGTGTTGTGGGTCCCAGAGTAAGTCAATAGCTTTTTCACAATTATTACTAAAGGAAAAAAAGAAAAAGGAAAAGCTGCAATAGAGGGATCAAAAATGGCTGCTATCATAGAGGTTCGAACCTGCACAATTGTGTTAGAAATGTCAGGCATCAACCACTGAGCTAAGCAAATGTTTTGTGAGGAAAGCACACAGCTCAAACAGAGGTCTTGACGGTCTGCTGTGTGTTTTCCCTCTTATTAGTAAGTAAAATAAAGATATATATACACTTTAAAATAACTTAACCATTACATACACATTTTGTTCTTAATATAATGTTTTATAGCCACAAATATTTGAAATCATATCAGTATATAATAATAATAATAAATTTAATGTATTTCCATATAATGAGGTGTGGTGAGAATAAGATATACGTAGTTTATATTAATATTTCTGAAGAAATAATAAAATTATTTCTGATAAACCTTTAATTCAAAATATGAGATAATAATCAAATACGTAATAAAACATGAAATAAGATGAGAAGACATAAAGGGAATATGATGAGATCTTCATTATGCAAAAAGAATTTACTTTCAAACCCAACTAAATCCATCTTCAGTCAAATCCTAAAAATCAGCCGCCTTTATAATAATATAATAATAATTTTTTATTTTGACTTTAGACCCACTAAGCACTCACCTTTCTTCTTTATATTCTTTCTACTACTATTACTTTCAAATTTCCAAAAGCAGAGGTCCAAATTTATTAGAATAACTTTTTCTTTTTAGTCGTTTTTTCCTTTTCTACTTTGACATACTCTCCCAATAAGATGAAATAGATGCTCTATTTGGTATAACAAAAAATATTTTTAAAAAACATTTTGAAGAAAATATGTTACATTTGCTGTTTGGCATCAAAATATTTTCCACCAAATAAAAAAAAACACTCATCCCTTAGATGAAAGTTATTTTTTCCCACAACTTTTCATGGCCGAATAAATAAAATAATATGTACAAATAATATTTCTTGAACCAAAAGCAATTTAATGAGCTATGTCATGTTTAGAAAAATTTGAATCAATAAAATTAAATTATAAATTCGTCTCTTCAATTATATATATATCAGTGTGTTAACTTCATATCATTGTTCTAACACACACTAGGACATCATTATCACTTCTTGAAAAATTTAATCAAATAGTATCCAAATTTTCACTCGATGTTTCAATGAAAAATATTTTCAAAAGATAAATAACTCTTTAGAAAATATTTCCATCAGAAATAATATTTTTATTTTTTAGAAGAAAATATGAACTTTCTCAAAATTTTGAAAATTGAGTACCACTCACAACAAAAGGGAAACTTTAAATTATGTGGTGTGTGTTTATTTTTTAGTTTCAGAATTTGAAGAGTGTTTTTTTAACGGATAGAGTTATAAAAGAATTAAATGTAGATATTAATTATGAAAAAAATTATGTATTATTTTATGTAAATATAAATATTATATTAATTTTATACCTGAAGAAATTACTTTCTAACTAGCAATCAAATATACTATGATTTATATAAAATTTATCATATAAATAACTCACCATCGAATTATCTACAATCCCTCAGCGTCAATAGCTTGTTCTTTTTCCATACCAACAGATTTGCCCATATCCTTCAACGGTGGAATACATTATTTCCTTCACATTAAAAATTTAAAATAATGAAATTCCTTGTATTTAAAAATGTGCTACTTGACACTTCATGTTACTATCAGTGAAGGAACAATTTACTAAATTCCGACAAATACAAGTACAGTCCAATCTCTCTTATTCTTTTTCTTTTTTAATAATTGTGTTTGAGTCTGTTTGTTTGTGTGCATTTTGATATCTGTCATCTTTCACCAATAACAAATATCAAGTAATTATATTCAATAAATTTTGAATAGAAGAAAAAAAATTATCTAGCATTTATATCTATTGAGAATTGAATATCACATTTCATGATGTTCAATCCAACTTCTTTGAAAGTACTTAATCAAATCTCTTTATAGTAGCAATCATTGCTGCTATTAAGAAATGATTTATATATACGTATTAATATTTGACGTCCAGATCTCATTTAGTTGTTGTGTATAAATAAAATTAAAAAGAACATAGGTATAACAAGACAAACATTAATAACTCTTTCCTCATGGAGTTATGAAATAATTGATGTGCATCATTTTTAAATATTATTTCTTTCTTAAATTAAATATTCGTAGCTTAAAAGTTACTGTGTCCATGACATTAATAATGATTATCACAAATATTTTGATATATTACTATGTACATACAATAAACTTTTATAAAATATATTTACATAATATTTGAGTATGCTATTGTAGAGAAGTAATTTTATAAAGAGTTTATCACCATAATAAATGTTATTGCTGTGAGGTCGTATAATAATTTTGAAATAAAATATAGAATTATTGTATCTTACATTTAATTGGAGGTATTAATTAATTTTAAAATAATTTATTATATATATATATAGAGAGAGAGAATAACATGTCTAAAATAGTTAACCCTAAAATAATTAATACGTTGCCAGTGAAACGACCCCTAAGAATGTATCTAACTTAATTTTGTGGATAACAAGTTTACTACTTTGTCAAAAGTTAGTACTATCTTCGTTCCATTTTATATGTCATTAGTTAATCGGGCATAAAATTTAAAAAATAAGTGATGATTTTATAAAATTTATAAAATTTTCTGTTAATGTTTACTTTTTAGTAGTTTTTTTTTTAATAAGTGGAACCTACTAAAGATAAAATGAAAATGATATCATTAAATAATTATCAAATAAAAAAGAGTGACATTCTTTTTTAGACGGACCAAAAAGAAAATAATTGACACATAAAATGAGACAGAGGAATTATGTTGTCAGGAATAGAGCTGTCAATACGGGTCGGCTCAGCCCATCCGAGTTAGCCCACACGAGCGTTGAGTTTGACGGATCAAGTGAGGCTGACCCATCAAAATAATGAATCAAAAAACATCAAGTCCACACCATTACTCTGTGGGCTGCGAGTCTCACGAGCCAGCTCACTTTTTTAAAAAATTATATTTTATAATTTAATTCTAGAATATTAATAAATATACATATTATCAGACAATATTTTATAGTGTTAATACTTATTAATCAAATCCCCAACACCTTAAAAAATACTCCTAACAACGAAATTAAATAACTTTTGACATGATATCTTTTGAGTCAAATAAAAATCTAAAAATTATACAAATACACAACGTATGTTTTCAATATTATAAAAAATTTCCAATTTTCTAAATTTATTACAAAAATCCCAATATATACATAAAATGTTATATATATATCGACTATGTTATGTATATTAATAGGGAGAGAGAGTAAAATAATTAAAAAAGTGGAATAGTGTATAGTTACTTTCAAAAGAATTGTTATTTATGTTATTTATATAATAAAAATACTAAAAAACAATCTAAATAATTTCATGCATTTAATTTACGAACTGACCTATGAATTAGCTCAATTCATATTGCTCAAGCCTTATAAGTTACGAACTTATATGAACCGAACTAAAAAATCTTCTTCTTAAATAAACTGTAAAAATTAAAATTTAATTCTATTAAATTACAGACAGAATGAACCAGCCGGTATTGACGGCTGTAGTTAGGAGTCAACTTGACAAAAAGAGTCATTATAGATACTGGTATTTGTGCTTACAATTTTCGCGGGTGATTCGGTGGGTATTTCGCCACATCCCCTCCCCCCACACACACTATTAATTCCAAGGCCCTGCTCCCTCGCTCCCCATCTCTCTTGTGCACGCCCCATACAAAATCCATTTTTCCCTACCGCCACTTTACCCGCACTTCGAGAACACAACCTTTTCATTTCTCACCTTCTTCTTCCTTCCCCCCCCCCCCCCCCCCCCCCCGGCCGTTTTCTCCTCTCTCTCTCTCCCTCTTCTTTCTATCACAATTCTGTTATGGATGCCGCAAATTTAGCCATGGTATCTTCTTTTTCCAAAACCCCATCTCCACTTTCTACTGCCAAACCCATTACGAGAGCACCATTTTCTGTTTTTTCACTGCCTTCTACCTTTAAGCCACTCGTAAAATGCATACAGAAGCCCTCCAATTCAACCTTTACATGTTCAGCCGTAACTTCTTTTCCTTCCCATTCCGATGTTTCTTCCTCCTCTTCTTCTTCAACGAAGCTAAAGCTTCTGATTTCAGAATTCAAATCACTTGTCGAATCAATCGATCGCGTGAAGCGTCTCTTGCACTACGCAGCACTTGTCCCTCCCATGGATGCGTCTCTTAAAACAACGGAGAATCGAGTTCCAGGTTGTACTGCGCAGGTGTGGCTGCATGTGAGTATAGATGAGGAAGGGAAAATGAGATTCTTAGCTGACAGTGATTCGGAGATGACCAAAGGGTTTTGCGCGTGTTTGGTTTGGATGCTTGATGGGGCGGCTCCGGGTGAAGTGTTGGCGTTGAAGACGGAGGATTTAAATGGTTTGAATGTTGTCGGGTTGAACGGGAAAGGATCTGCATCTAGGGTGAATACATGGCATAATGTGTTGGTCAGCATGCAGAAAAGAACAAGGGCTGTTGTAGCGGAGAGCCAAGGGAGGCCGCGGAGCGGGCCCTTCCCGTCTCTAGTAGTGACTGCTGATGGTATTCAACCTAAAGGGAGTTATGCTGAGTCCCAGGTGCTCTTTCTGTTCCCTCTTCCCAGTGGCGAAACTAGAATTTTTGCTAAAAAGCAATTTGTGACCTAAATAGTTCATTTAATTTCTGATATATACGATGCTCCCGGGTCACTGGGTTCACGCCAACACATTCTCCCCTCCCTAGATCATATACAAGTAGTGTTATATTTTTCTAAAATTATTTAAATATGGATTTGTGAACCCACGCTCGAACTATTTTCATAATAGTGCACCGGTCCTCTCGAAATCCTGGATATGCCCCTCCCTGCCTCCGACGATGTTTAAAGAAAAAAAAAGAAACTTTTGAAATTTATGGTCTAAATCTATATTACATATTTGTGTGGTTGTAAATCATTTCATTGCGGATAAAAGAGAAGTTTCAACGTTAAATTGCTTCTAATTATAATAAGGTAATTTTTTTTGGTACAGACTAAAAAGGAATTAAAGGGTGCCACCTAAAATAGGGCGGAAGGAGCATGGTTTTCGAATTGACCTTCACTATGTGGCTATGCCAATTTAGCTGTTATGTATTAACCTTCTTGAAACAACTAAGGAATTATTTTCTTTAAAAAAAACAGTCCGGTGCACTAAAACTCCCGCTATGCGTAGGGTCTGGGAATGGTTCCCACAACAAGGGTGTAGTGTACGCAGCCTTACCTCGCCTTACTTACCACAAGGATGTATTAGGGAATTATATAGGAGGAAAAAGTGAAAGACATAATGGGACTTGACATTTAAAGCTTTAGTGTCTCATAACTTTGTTGTGAACTGAATTCTATATCTCATGGCCAATTTTTGGCAACTAGGAAATACTTGTTCAACATTTATTTTGTCCTAGACTATTAACTTTCATTTGTTATAGAAGTAAATTTAGTGAGGTCCCATATGTATTCGAGACACAACCAGTTTATATTGCTCATCCATGTTTATTGAACAAGGAGAAAAGAGAGATCCACGTTATAGCAAAAGTAAGAAAGAAAGATTCACTGATTCACTTTGTGAACAGACTTACATTTGATTGAAAAAAGAAGTTGTAAATATTGTTGATGCCTCGTATTAACATAAATTTAGCCCTTGTATTTAACAACTACTCGGAAGTTTGTCCTCTCTTTCTGTTTGGGCAGGATGTGGAGTTTGTCATTGATGCTGTTCTTTTATACTGGTGACATCGAACTTCCTAGTCCTAAGTTCATTTCTAGTGTAATTGCAGGCGAGGTTCTTATTTCCTGATGAGTCAAGGGTCCAAGAACTTGTCAATGTGCTAAAAGAGAAGAAAATTGGAGTGGTTGCTCATTTTTACATGGACCCTGAGGTGCAAGGTGTTCTTACTGAAGCGCAGAAGTTTTGGCCCCATATACATATATCTGATTCTTTGGTCATGGCAGATTCAGCTGTCAATATGGCAAAATCTGGATGTCAATTTATATCTGTATTAGGTGTAGATTTCATGTCAGAGAACGTGCGAGCGATTCTTGATCAAGCTGGATTTCCAGAGGTACACACATACCCTGTTTTGTGTTCTATAATATGAGTCCTTTGTAGTTATGACATGACGTCTAAGTTGGTCTGTGCTTGCTTGATCAACCAGTTGTGAGCACCTGGAATTGATATCGTCGTACTAGGCCAGAATGGCCGTGACCTGATGTGCAAATCTTTTTTAAAGACAAGCCCATGCTTTCTTTCTGTGAATGATAAGACTTCACTAGAAAAGCAGCAGGGAACAGTTTCTCCTACTGATAAATACACAATGAATTGTGACATGTTAAGTGCTCTGTTTACTACTTAATTAGATTCCTTTTGAAATATGCCCATCTGGCTCTCTTCCTGTAAAAATAATCCCCTATGTTGTTGAGATCTTCTTTGATCGAAAATCCCTTCAAAGTCCATAGAATAGTTGTTCAACTTGGCCAAAGGTATACTTGATCGATGGGTATTAAAAAAAATTTGTAGTATACAGATCCATTTTTCTGTGATGAAAATGGAAAATTTTCTGTATACGCCACCAATTGATTGTGCACATGATATCTTCAAGAGTAATGAGTGGACTGTGAAAATGAATTCAGACACTACTGGACCCACTTTTGCTTAAACAAATAACATTTCAAATCCTGTTGTTGGGTATTTTTCATCTTACTGATCAGTGAAGTTTCTGCCGACTGCCTGTACATGAATTTTACTTATTTACAGAAGTCGATAATATCTTGTCTGTGCTCTTAAGTAACTTCTGCATGCATTAAAACTTCTTTGTGTAGGTTGGAGTTTATCGGATGTCGGATGAACGCATTGGTTGTTCTTTGGCTGAAGCTGCATCCAGTCCATCATACATGGATTATCTTGCAACAGCTTCAATTTCTTCTCCATCACTGCATGTTGTCTACATAAATACTTCTCTGGAGACAAAAGCATTTTCCCATGAGCTTGTTCCAACTATAACATGTACTTCCTCTAATGTTGTGCAAACTATTCTGCAGGTCGGTTGAATTGCCTCCATTCTTTTGGTGTTCTTTCTAGTTCTTCATAATCTTTTTGACTTTTCGATGATTAAATGTCAACATATCTTCTTTAACTAATGAAGCTATATCTAATATCTATCCAGGCATTTGCTGAAGTACCTGACTTGAAGGTGTGGTATGGTCCTGATACCTACATGGGCTCAAACATTATGGAATTGTTCAGTCAGATGTCCATGATGACTGATGAAGAAATTTCTGAGATACATCCTTTACACAACAGGAGCTCCATTAAATCTTTGCTTCCTCGACTGCATTATTTTCAGGTAATTCAAGTTCTTTTGCACTTGGGGAATGAAATAGGTTTAGTGGTCATTATTTACTGTAGTTCAATTTGAAGCATTTGTTAAGTGTAAACTTTAAGGAAAAGATTAATCTCTTCAAAGCTTTTATCTGAGAACATCAATAATGTTTTGATTTACTGTCTGATATTGTCCAGACTGCTATTCAGCATCATCGTTTTAGTTGACGAAAAACCTGTTGTTGCCTCTGTTGCCCCCCACCCCCCTCCTATTTCCAGGATGGTACATGCATTGTTCATCACCTTTTTGGTCATGAAGTTGTGGAGACGATAAATGAAATGTATTCTGATGCATTCCTTACAGCACACTTCGAAGTTCCTGGTGAAATGTTTTCATTAGCAATGGAAGCTAAGAAAAGGGGCATGGGAGTAGTTGGTTCTACCCAGAACATACTAGATTTTATCAAACAAAGGGTACAAGAGGCCTTGAATAGAAACATTGATGAACATCTTCAGTTTATTTTAGGAACGGAATCAGGAATGATTACTTCAATAGTTGCAGCAGTCCGTAAATTACTAGGTTCTGCTGACCCCTCTTCTGGGGGAGGAAAAGTTAGTGTTGAGATCGTCTTTCCGGTCTCATCAGAATCAGTGACAAGAACATCTACTTTTGGTGAAATGAGGGGTTCCTTGAAGGTCAATGTTATACCTGGAGTTGCAAGTGGAGAGGGCTGTTCTCTTCACGGTGGATGTGCCTCCTGTCCATATATGAAGGTTAGCATTGATTATCTATCATCCATTGCTTGCTTCTTCTTCTTCTTTGTACTGATAATTGTCGCATTCCATAGCTGTTATGACTTGGTGTTTGTCAAAAATATATACAAAAATCAGTCTTTCTTTGTGTATTTAATATCACTCCCATTCCTAATGCATATTAGAAAAGATTTCTTTTCGTACTTTTATTAGAGAATCCTTTTTATTTTTCAAAACAGGTAACATTGTATCATATCACAGAACAGTACATAGATTGTACTGAAACCATATATATGGATGCCTCCTCTTCCACTGATTTTGGTCTGTATTAAGTCGAACATCAATTAAAGCTAAAACATCATTGGAGTATAATTGATTCAAAAACATAACTATAAAATACAGTTTAATTTGACCTTTTGGACGCTATTCTTTGTACTTTCAAAGCACCTAGAAAGCTTTGTGTAGATAAAGAAATTTAAGATCATGTTAAAGCTATGAAGCTTAACATAGATAGATTGATAGCATGCAACAGGTAAAACTACCCTACACTACACTGCCGTTATAAAGATTCCTGATTGCTAGACTGATATTAAAATTTCCGATGGGAAATTAAAAAACAAGAAAAGGACATGGAGAGGTCTATAGCGAATCATTGCTCACACCACAATATTTTAACCTCTTGAAGGTTGATCTATTTTTTCTCTGTCTTAGACTTGAAGTATCCTAAAAGAAATATCTTTATCATCTCTTTGTCATTTCATTATAAACCTACTTCCCAACTGTTTTGGGGTCTGACAAATGAGTTTCAGGTGGGATTAGGACCATTAACAGTTTTGTTTATGCATAATAGGCACTAAATAAGTATGTTAGCTCAATGATAATTTTTTTTTCCTTCAAGTTCCCTGTTTAAAACCAATTGTTAAAAGCGGTAAACTTGTTATTGCTTCCCCTTGTTACCATCACTGCCATGAAACATGCATGTCATATACCTGCTAGGGTAAAGCATAAACAAACAGTAAAGAAAGGAATTACTCTCCCTGAGTCAGGTTGTATCAAGCATCTCATTGAAAGAAACTTGAAGGGAATACACCTAAGATGGGGGAAACAAGATACAATTGGCACAACTGTCAAGAAATAATACGACTCGGACTTTTCTTTTTTCTTCCCCTTAAATTGAGGGGATGTGTTCGCGCGCATGAGTGTCTTCATATGATATTGCGCAGATGATATAGATGCCTTTGTCAAATGGGTAGACTAAGGACTCGCTTGATATTTAGAATTAAGATAGACGGATGAACAGTTTGAAGTTTGAACCCTTTTGATCAAGCAAGATGCACAACCAAAGAAACTATCAGAGATAGCTTTCTTATTCAAAGTGCTTGTTACTACAAATTGTGCGGTGATATTTATTAAGCTTTTCTCTTTATCACTTTAATGGCAATAATAGCACTTCCACTATGAAATAAACTTTCCTAATATGCATTGTCTTGGCATGGAGCACGCTCCTGTTAAGACATTAAATCCCATATGATTATCTTTGTAAACAAAAGATCTTAAATACCATATGAATGTTCATTCAAAGGATTCTCTTTGGACTCTCAGTGAGATTGAGTATAGTCTAGCCTCTTCCTGATCTTTCAACAGTTTAACTCCACTTCTAATCTTTATATATGTGGTTGCTCCAAACTAGGTGCCTTCAAATGTTCCATTGTCATGATAGAATGGCCTATTGCTAAATGTTATATTTTTTCAAATGTTGCATTGTTGGCATATAATGACTTGTTGCAACACGTTAAGCTTCAACTTTGTTAAGCGCAGTTAAGTAGTGGATGTGTTCCTGAACCAAATAGAACCTTTTTCTTTTCTAAAGATGGAATCTCATCTGATTACGTCCTTTATCTGTCAGATGAACTCTCTTAGCTCATTGCTAAGAGTTTGCCACAGCTTGCCCCATAACAAAGCTGAACTTTCAGCGTATGAGGCTGCGCGTTTCAGTTTGCAAACCCCAAAGGGAAAACAGATTGCGGATATTGGCTGTCAGCCGATTTTGCACATGAGACACTTTCAGGTTTGTCTTCTCATATTTATTATAAATGAATTTATTCAGGTTGCTTGGTGTTGCCCAAGTCACGATTTGATACTCTGACTTGAGCAAATGAAGAGACTTTCTGCTTGATCCTGCAGTACTCCATTTTGAGTTGCACACTGAAAGAGAATCAATTAGATGATATAGTGTTAAGTGTTTCCTCTTGAACTACCCTTTTGCAGGCAACAAAGAGATTGCCCGAGCAGCTTATCAATCAAATACTTCAACCCTGTGATAATGGGCGATCAGGCATGCATAATTAAAAGAAAAGGTGGACCAACATTGTTATTTAGACATGGAAGTTTACTTCCCTTAACTATACTAGGAAAGGCAAGGCCTGAAGGAATATTATGCCTGCCACATTTTTTTGCTCGGTACATGGATTATGCTGTGAGCATGCCTTGGTTGTTCCGTTACTTTTTTCTTTTTATTTTCACGTTATTTAGCGTGATAATAGATTTATAGATAGAGGAAAATAATGAACGAGCTTTGTTTGAGTTGTACCCCTTACAAAATTTTGTTGGCATTAAAAGTGTAGTTTCTATTGTCATGATGCCACAAATTGGTTTTGGTAGTCCTCAAGCTAAAGTCAGATAGTTGAGGTCTTCTTCTTCAAAGTGAAGTTAGAAAGGCATTTTGCATTGAGAAACAATGAGCAACAATAGTGACAACATTTTCTCCAGGTCATGCTCTTGTCTAGCCAAATAGAGTGGATATAAACTGTACTAACTACTATAGACCAGGATTGATCATCCCATAGTTGTAGCTTTTGTAGGCTTTTGGTTGGCTATAATTGTGATTGGCAGTACTATATTGTCTGATCCAAATAAAAGCAAGAAAGTTATTAGTACTACTTCATCATGAAGATGAATATCAATTGATCAATTACCACACGTTTTAATAGTACTGATGTCACATGAAAATTAGATTTAAGAGTTAGTATTTTAAAGCTCTGCAGTTAATGTTATTTTAAAGCCCTGCAGTTAATGTTTTGATTGATTTACTGTTCTGAACCACAAGCGATCAGTGGAATTGGCAAACCACAAATTTTAAAAACATGCCAGGCGGGAAGTTGAGAGCCATATGAAAGATTTCCAAATCCCAAGTTTTGTCCATGTTTATCTGGATGGCGGGAAGTGTTAAGCCAGGTCTTGCACGAGACTTGGTTATACAAGGGACTCATTACTGCTGTTGAATGACTTCATTTTGGTTTATACATGAGTGATGTGGTTGTATTGCTCAATTTATCTCTCTTGCAGTACTCAATATTATGTTGGGTTGAAGTACCAATCGACTAGTTACGCCTGCAATTTTATTTACTATGATTCAAATGTCTTGTTTCGCGTGAATTTGGGGCAAAGTATGTTAAGATTATTGATAAAAGAAATGGATCTTAGGTTTAAGTCAATCCTAAAAATCTAGGCACCCATAACTGATGTGGGGACTTCAGCACTTATTGAGCTAGTCGCATTAAACTGCATCTGTACTGGAACACAATTATCCGCTTGCTAACTGGCTGTTGCAAGGGGGTTACAAGCCCCAATTTAGTCCCAAGCACAAATCTAGCACGTCAACATCTCAACCACATAATAGGCTGTCGCAAGAGGTTCTTGCCGGTACTGCTGCATATCTTGCAGTACATATAGTCTCGACAGCTCTGGCTGGCTCAAGTTCCTTTTCTTCATGGATCTTAATGTCATTCGGACAATCATTTACTCATTGAAGCTATTAAGTACATCTGATCATTTATGTATTCTCTGGATCAAGTTGATGAGTAAAACATATGAACACAAATTAAGCCGGAAATAAAATGCCATAAATTTGTCATTAAAGCTTAATTTCCGACTAGTTACTTTAACAGGGAGCTTCCTTTTATTCAGAGCATTACTCAGCCAATGCAGGTTACTTCTCTGGTTATAGAAGGGCGGACACTTGATGAAACAAGTACAAACAGTTGTTTGAAAAGGAGGGCAGAACAAAGAATGCTCATATTCTCTCACCAAAAGAAATACAAAAGACAAATTGAAAACTCAACACCTTTCATCGCAGAGCCGAGTTGTTTATTATCTTACACTAAACTAGTTGTAAACAGCATCACCAAAATTGGTTTCATGAAGAATCAGATGCCAAAAATTGTAGTACCCTATAATCCAAGGAAAACAAATTCCTGGATGGCAGGAATTTCGCCAATCTTCTTCAGTGAGTCCTTGCTGGGTTGTTCATCCACCCCAATAGCCATAACAGCTTGCTTTCTAGGAGCAATCCTTCCAACACTCATGAAGCTGACATTCACATTCTCCTCACCCAAGACGCTACCCACTTTTCCAATCATTCCTGGTTGATCAACCTGGCTGCAAAGAATGATACTGCCTTCCAAGCTCACATCCACTTCAAAAGATCCAACTTTTGTCAAATGAGGAACTCCATCCTTCACTCTACCTTCCACTCTAATCTCTCCTGAATCAGAAATAGCACTGGCAAACTTGGATTCCACATTGGCTATCTGAACCTGAATGAACTCAATTGGACTTTCTGGTGAACCATCTAGGAGAATCCGTTCTTCAGATATTTGTAATCCCCTTTGTTTAGCGGTGAAATCTGCATTAACCAAGTTAATGAAAACACTGGAAATAGGCTCAATCATGCCTTTAGTTATCATGGCACGAAGCAATCTTGTGTCAAGATCATCAGGTGCTCTAGCTGAACCATATTTTACTTTCACTGATTTCACTCCACTTCCACCGGCAACAAGCTGGACAGCAAGTCGACCAAGTTTTTCAGCAAGTACGACGAAAGGCTTCAGCTCTGTTAACACCTGCATGAGAGAGGGAGCAAAAAATACATTCAGATATAATTTTATCAAATCAACGAGCAATTCCACCTTCAAAGAAAATACAGAGGAAAAAGGACGAAGAGCTTCTCTACATATTGGCAAGGACTCGGACTAAAATAACGCAGATCACAGGTTAATCAGAAAAATGAAAGCCATCCTACATGGGCATGATAGTTTAGTTAAAGTACTGCACCAAGCCTTCTGTTTTAGCCCCTCTGAAATATGAACAACAGAGGGTGATAACTGGTAAATATTTAAAGAATGTACCTCAGCAGGAACCATAGGTGCATTGACAGCAGTAGCTGAGAGCTCCCCTTTCAAAGCGCCAACAACTGCTTCAGCGACCTCAATGGCCACACCTTCCTGGACAATCATTCAGAGAGTATTAGTAGATGTGTAGTAGATATGTGAACTGGAAGAAAATGTGTGTAATGTGCACAAACCTGAGCCTCTGTAGTACTAGCACCAAGATGTGGAGTTGCAGTCACATTCTCATGTTGAATCAACTTGCTATCCTGTGGTGGCGGCTCTTCAGTGAAAACATCAAGTGCAGCCTGTGACAGGATTTATATGTTAGAACAATTAGAGACTGTCAGCGAAGCCTATTCTAGAGTCTAATCCCGCAATGGAGAGGAAGGGTGGGAGATAACTAAGGATGGCTTTTGGACGCTTGATATACCATGAGGCATGAAGAATGAGGGAAATATAGAGATAGCAATAGCTCAACAATCAATTCTAAATTCATATTTTTCGAGTGTCTCAAAGATGAAGAACCATGACCTGTGCCACAATGCCTGCATCAAGTGCCCTCACCAACGCTTCTTCATCAATCACGCCCCCACGAGCAACATTCACAATCCGTACACCCTTTTTCATCTTTGCAAAAGTTTCATCATTTAGGATCTTCTTTGTAGCAGGGGTCAGCGGCATGTGAAGTGAGATGAAATCTGCAGAAGCAAGGGCTTCATCAAAGCTCACAAGCTCCACACCAATAGCACGTGCACGGTCAGCAGCGGCATATGGGTCATGGGCAATGACATGCATGCCAAGCCCCTTAGCTCGCCTTGCAACTTCTGATCCAACCTTCCCAAAACCCATAACAGCAAGTGTCTTGCCAACTAGGGATACACCAACATATTTGTTCCGCAACCACTTCCCTGGAAATCACATCATGATGCAAATTTTCAGAGGCATGCCAACAAGGCAGCAAGTATAGTATATCAGGGGAACCCATTACCAGCCATAGGAAACAATATTTCAGACAGCCATTCCAAACAACTTACTGAGGACATGACCCTAGATAGGAAGGTGTGGAGGTCGAGGATAAGGGTAGAAGGCTAGTGTTAGTGTGTGGGTTGTAGCAAGCAGTCAGGAGAGTTCTTGTGTAGCCGGGTTAGTAATCATAGGACAATGTACATAGGTGTCTTTGGTATGTGAGTGTATGTTACTACTAGGTGGGTGGCCTATTTCTTATTTCTTAGTTCCTATTTTTCTTATTCCGTGTTGCTCTTATTTCCCGTATCTCATATTTCTCTGATTTTTATTTTATTATCTCTTATTCTTTATTTCGGTTATGTCATCCATCCCCTTGTTTACTATCCTTTATCTTGAGCCGGGGGTCTATCGGAAACAACCTCTCTACCTCTTCGGAGGTAGCGGTATGGACTGCGTACATCTTATCCTCTCCAGACCCCACGCTGTGGAAATACACTAGGTTTGTTGTTGTTGTTGTTGTTGTTATTCCAAACAACTAAACATCGGGGAAAAGAAAATGGCAAATTAAGGACAGTTTGGGTTGAGGGTTCAGTACATTGGGTTATGATCCTAAGAATACTTAAAAGGGAAGAACAGTGTATGCTTAGAAATGATAGCACCATAGGGAAGAACAGTGTATGCTTAGAACTGATAGCACCATAAATAATAAAACCAATTAGTTGTGGATCATCGTTTATGCATCTGTTTTATGACGGCCACAGCTTGCGCCTACCTTGACTAATGCATCCCACAAGAATAGGACAAGTACCGGGTAAGTCTGATAATTAAGACGAGACCAAGTGTTGTAACTTGGGTTTGAGCCTGGATCTCCAGGCTTTTCCTACCTACTCCTGTGTCTTCATTGATGTTGTTGTTTCTTCTAAAAACATCAACTATTTCATCAATTCCCGTGCTCATCAAGCACTTCTATTCTTGAATCAAGAAAGTTATAGACCAATCCCACATATAAGCTACTGCTACTCCAACTTGAATTACACACTATCCCAAATCATAAATTCTCCTTTTTATAATAAATTTAATTAAAAAGCTTGTCTTTACCGCAACACTTACTCCCAAAGAATATGTGTAAATATTTCACTTGAATACGAACTAACTCAAATTACAATTTTTTCTCTTTCTAGGTAATAAAACATTCAAAGCATAGATCTGCGCAGCCTTGCGAAACCACAATGCATAGAATTCATAAGATATTTCTCACATTCAAAAAACAAACCCATTGTGGATTGATTATATTGGCAGGCATGTCATTTGTATTCAAAATCGCGAAGATAAAGAGGCAGATCAAGATTTTTGCAGCACCTCTACAGCTCTACTGACTCCGGCTTAAACTATATACTCCCTTGGCTTCAATTTTTATTTTTTTTTACTTTGACACAAAGTTTAAGAAAGCATATACATAAAATATATCAAAATTAAGAAAGTAGTACTAAACATGTAAAGTCTAGAGCTCAAATCAAGAAGTTAGCCTAAAAAGGAAAGAAATATTCTTTTTAAAACTGACAGAAAAAGGAAAGTACAACAAACAAATAGAAACAAACTTATACATACTTACTGGAAAGTCCTTTAAAAATATATCTATAACTAACTTTTGCAACCATATGTTAGAAAAGAAGAAGCGGTTATATCTGGAATTAAAATTTAGATCCGCCTCTAGAAAAAGTTAAATGCGTACCAGCTTTAATAGAAGCATCAGCTTGAGCAACATTCCTCGCCATAGCAGTAAGAAGCGCGATCCCATGTTCAGCAGCTGCAACAGTATTAGCAGTAGGCGCATTAACCACAAGGCATCCATGTTCAGTTGCCGCCGCAAGATCAACATTATCAATCCCAACACCAGCACGTCCCACAACTTTCAACCGTCCACCGGAAGATTCAAAGATCTCACGAGTCACCTTTGTTCCGCTCCGCACAACCAAGGCATCACAGAGTGAGATCTTCGTGCACAGTTCCTCAGGGCTCAAGTTATACGAGCAATCAACGTTAGCGAATTCCTTCAACAGTTTTAGTCCTGCTTCGCCTAGTTTTTCGGCAACGAGAACTGTAGGTTTAGAGTCCATTGATAAAACGATGAAGCGTTGAGAGTGACGGTGGGGCCTACGGCAGAGGGAGAAGCCGGAGATGGTAAAGGCGGAGGTGGAAGAAAGCTGGTTTTTCCATGAGAGGGAGGCGCGTGAGGATTTTGAAGAGAAAAGGACAGTTGAAGAAGCGGAAGCTGCCATTGTGGTGAAATGTTCGCGGTGGAGCTCAGTGGAGCGAGACGGCGGCGGAAGAAGATTGAAAATGAGTTCTTGGATTTGGAAAGGGTTTCATGGGTGTCACTAACGACTGACGGGTGATGAATAAATAAAATTGGACATCAACGGAGTGGGTGGGCGTGTACACACGCTTGTAAAGTACTCCCACCGTCTAGCTTTTCTATTTTTCTTTGTCACATCAAATTGTTACTAATATATATTAAAAAATAATTTAAAGAACTATTCCTCATTTTCATTTTAGTTGACTTTCTTTCTAAAAATATTTATTTTAATTTAATTATCTGAATATTTTATTATATTTTTTTAATACTACTCTCAATATTAAATGACTAAATAAAATATATTTAATCAAATTTATATTTTCAAAACATAATTAATAAGGTTAATTTGATGAAATAAACTCCTAATAAATACTTTCTTAAGAAGAATGTTATGTCAAAAAGAATAACTATTTTGAAATGGAGGGAGTAACTACTTTTTGCATCTCATTTCATGCATCATAATTTAATCGGATATGAATTTTAAAAAATAAGTAAAGACTTAATAATTTTACTAAATTATTTTTTATTAAAATAATACTCCTATACTATTATTATTTCTAATTAAGTGGGATCTTATAAGACCAATAAAATAGAATTGTGTGTAATGTGACATTTTTTTTAGATAAATAAAAAAGAAAATAACGACACATAAAATAAAACGGAGAGGGTAATTAATCTAACAGTAAAATATGAAAAGAATTAACTTTTCTTGAATTGTAAAAAATAATAAATTAAAATTAAAATTAAATTTAAAAAACAGTGATAAGTAAATTCAAACATGTAGAGTATGATTTTTTTCTTCTCTTCTATATTCAAAAAATTATAACCTTTTTAAAGGAATTTTATTACTATGTCATTTGGTTGATTATTTGATTTTTTATCTTATTACACATTGTAATTTCTTTTTCTATTTCTCAATCAAATTATTTTTATAGTAAGTTTAAATATGAATTTTTGAAATAAAATTAGCATTTTAAAATCATACAACATAATTATAAGTAGATAACATTTGACTTTCGAAAAATTTAACAAAATGTGAAAAATTGAGACAATAGAAATATTATTTTGATCAAAATAAAATTTAATAATATATTTTTCTCTCATATCTTTCTTGTTTCAATATTTGATGTTCTAGATGTTGAGGAATTTTATTAGTTTTTCTCGAAAATGGTGGTTGGATCCTACAGCAATAATAAGGTTCATGTTTATCACGTCTCTTTTGATTAGATAAATAAAATTGAGGAAAAAAACTACTACTTCTATTTGGTTGCAATGTTATCATCACTAAAGAGAAAATGAGTACTCCTTTTACAACTTTGATGCACAAATGGTCATATACCATTATCACAAACAACCACCTACGCTATACTACATTTATTTTTAGATGGAAGGTAGTTGAGCCTCAACCAACTCATGTAAAGAAAAATGTTTGTTTTTAGATTATCACTTGAACTTTATTTATCAAGCTAATGATACATTAATATACAGAGAGTTGTATAGTAATATGTATAAAAAAAAACATAGTACTGTGTATATACTATATATTATGTTAGTTTAAATCACACCAAATATGATTGAATTTTTTTTTGATAATTTTAATATTAAAAGAATTCAAACAAAATATTATATAGAATTTGAATTAAAGTATCTAACTGAAACAAATCATTAAAAATTAAGTATTCGATTAAAATAATTTTTATTTTATTTTATGGAGGGTCTACGGTGAACGTTATTAGTGCCTACGCCCCCTGCAAGTAGGTTTGGACGAGGAGGAGAAGAAGGGCTTTTGGGAGGTTTTGAATGAGGTGGTGAGGAGCGTCCCGAGCACTGAGAAGCTTTTCGTGGGAGGAGATTTCAATGGGCATATTGGGTCTTTGTCGAGAGGTTATGATGATGTGCATGACAATTTCGATTTTGGGGAGAGGAATGGAGGAGGGGCTTCTCTTTTGGATTTTTCTAGGGCTTTTGGGTTGTGGATGGCGAATTCAAGCTTTCCGAAGAAGGAGGAACACCTTATTACGTTTCGTAGTTCAGTGGCCAAGACTCAGATAAGTTTTTTGCTTCTTAGGAAGGGTGATAGAATGCTATATAAAGACTATAAAGTCATACCTAGCAAAAATCTTTTAGACTCAGCATAGGTTGTTGGTGATGGGCTTGGTTATCAATAAGAGCAAAAAGAAGAGAAGTATGGAGGCTTGGCCCAGGATTAAGTGGGGTAGCTTGACTTTGGCTAGTGCTTTGGAAATGGGGGCGAAGTTGAAAAGTAGGGGGTTTGGGAGAGTAGAGGTAATGTGGATAGCATGTGGAAGATGACTGCCAGTTGCATTAGGGAGACCGCTAGAGAGGTGTTGGGTGTCTCGAGAAGTCGATTTGGCAAGCACCGAGGAGACTGGTGGTGGAACGAGGAGGTTAAGAGAAAGCTGGAGTCTAAGAAGGTGGCTTATGCTAAGTTGGTTGAGAGCAAGGATGATGAGGAAAGACAGACGAATAAGGAGGAGTATAAAGTAGCTAGAAGAAAGGTTAAATTAGTGGTTACGGCTTTTGAGATCTTGTATGTGGCTTTAGAAGAAAAAAGCGGGGACAAGAAGTTGTACGGGCTTGCCAAGCCCAGGTAGCGGAGAACTCGTGACTTTGACCAAGTGAAGTGCATATAGGGAGAGGATGGTACAGTGTTGATTAATGAGGACACCCTCATTAGGGAGAGGTGACAGTCCTATTTTCATAAACTTTTGAACGACGAGGGGGACAAAGATTTTGTGTTGGGGGACTTAAAGAAATCTGAGGAGTGTCGCGATTATGGTTATTGTAGGAGTATCAAGGTTAAGGAGGTCAAGAAAGCTATTTGCAGGATGCGGCGGGGTAGGGTGACGGGGCCAGATGGGATTCCAGTGAATTTTTAGAAGCACTTGCGGGGAAGGTTTAGAGTGGTTGACAAGGTTATTTAACGTCATTTTTAGGGCGGCGAAGATGCTTGAAGCATGGAGGTGAAGTACGATAATTCCATTATATATGAACAAGGGAGACATCCAAAGTTGCAACAACTATAGAGGTATTAAGTTGTTGAGTTCTACTATGAAGGTCTGGGAAAGGGTGGTAGAGTTGAGGCTGAGAAGGATCGTGATTACCTCTGAGAATCAGTTCGGTTGCATGCCAGGTCGCTCGACCACTGAGGCCATTCACCTTGTGAGGAGATTAGTGGAGCAATTTCGGGAGAGAAAAAAGGACTTGCATATGGTGTTTATTAATCTCGAGAAAACATATGACAGAGTTCCCAAGGAGATTCCGTGGAGGTGTTTGGGGGCTAGAGGGGTGCCTGTGGCATACACTAGGTCGATTCAGGACATGTATGATGGTGTGAAGACTCGTGTGGGGACGGTAAGTGGAGATTCGAAGCATTTTTCAGTTTTGATAGGGTTGCACAAGGGATCGACTCTTAGCCCAATTTTATTTGCCTTGGTGATGGGTGTTTTGACGAGACATATTCAAAGAGAGGTGTCTTAGTGTATGTTATTTGCAGATGGTGTGGTACTAATTGACGAGACTCAGGGAGGAGTTAATGATAAGTTGGAGATTTGGAGACAGGCGCTTGAGTATAAAGGATTTCGGTTAAGCCAAACCAAGACGGAGTACTTGGAGTGTAAGTTTAGTGATGTATCGCAGGAGGTTGGAGTGGTTGTGAAGCTGGACTCCCAGGCTATTCAGAAGAGGGAGAGTTTCAAGTATCTGAGATCTATGATTTAGGGCAATGGTGAAATTGATGAGGATGTCACGCATCATATTGAGGCAGGGTGGTTGAAACAGAGGCTCACTTCGGGAGTTTATGTGATAAGAAGGTGCCCCCGAAGCTTAAAGGTAAGTTCTACAGAGTGGCAGTCCGACAGACTATATCGTATGGAGTAGAGTGTTGGCCAGTTAATAATCTCCACATACAAAAGTTGAAGGTGGCGGAGGTGAGGATGTTGCGATGGATGTGTGGACATACCAAGAAAGATAGGGTGATGAATGAGATTATTAGGGAGAAGGCCGGAGTTGCTTTGGTGGAGGACAAGATGCGAGAAGTGAGGTTATGTTGGTTCAGACACGTGATGAGGAGGGGCTCTAATGCTCCAGTGCGGAGGTATGAGACACTGACTATGAATGATTTTAGGTGGAATAGAGGTAGACCGAAAAAATATTAGAGGGAGGTAATTAGGCATGATATGAAGCAGTTACAGCTTAAGGAGGACATGACCCTTGATAAGAAGGTGTAGAGGATGCGGACTAGAGTAGAGGGTTAAGGGATGGGAGTGCGCCGGTAACAGTAGGGGAGCGTTCTTTTGTGTCTAAAGTTTCTTGTTCGTGGTGTTGTGTGATGTCTATGATTTTGGTTAGATAGTCCTTAGAATTATCTTGTGGTTGTAGTATTATCTTGTGGCTGGCGCTGTTAGTTTATTATTGCATACCGTACTAATTTATATGCACTTATCTTTTGTGTTTGTTATACTGTTATTAATCCTAAGCCGAGGTCTATCGGAAAGAACTTCTCTACTTCATCTGAGGTAGTGGTATGATCTTGCATATACTCTACCCTTTTCAGATCCTACTCTATGGGAATACACTTGGTATATTGTTATTGTTGTTGATTAAAATAAATTTTAATTTAAATTAAAAGACACTTTCATATATTAAAGCGTCCCCGTGCATATATATATATATATATATATATATATGCCGGCCGCACATGTGAACCCGAATACCCGCGTCATCTAATTTTAGCGGAAGAAAGTAGAAAGTTGTCATACACCTGGCCTCCCTTAATCGTGCTTGCTTGTTTTCTTCTTTTTCGTCTCCAGATTTTTGGGGTTGCAAATTGCAATTGTAATCATAATCATATTTAACCAATCAAACCTACTGAATACTACCTTCCTCCTGGAGAGGTCTTTGTCTCTCTACCGACGTCCTCATATTCCTCCAGAAGCCTCTTAATCGACAAGATACAATTTGGGTACGTTAATATTTGCCTTTCATATTCCCTATTTCTCCTTTTTAAAAATAAAGAAAAAAATCGCAGTGTTTGGGTCAGCTTTCGTGCATCTAAGCTAATTCCGTGTGCCGCCTCTCACCACCAGCAACCGGTCTATTTCTCCTTGTTTCCTTTGCCTATGTTGATTATTCTTCATTTAAAACAAATAAATTATAATGCCTTCGGTTGAGTGTCTTGAAAGATTCAAACTTTATCAAATGTACATATGCGCTTTTGCGAATAATCAAATTTCAATAATTTTTTCTGCTTTTGATAGTGCTAATTCCATATATACAATATTAAAATTGTTCTTCTCTATGTTTTCAGACGAAAAATTGTGGATGCGTCAAAAAAAATTTATCATATACATATGTGATTATTAATTTCTTGTTCCTTTTTCTATGTTTTTTTATGATTGTTTTGCTGTAACTTTACTTTTTTATGTTGTAGCTGTAAAAGTTAGTAAGGTGCTCTATTTGCTTTTCCATTGAAGAAGGATCAAAACATTTTATGGAACTAGATTGTAGCTCATTGATATCAGACTAATTAATTGAGAATAGAAATAGTACTGAATATCATAGCAGAAGTTATTGAAATCCTTGAAATTATGTTAGGTCATAATTTTTTTTTCTTTTTTGATGAAGTAATCTGAAAGGGGATAAATTCTGTTGAGTCTTCTCAAGATCCAAATGAGGGGGCTCCAAAAACTCTTAACTTTTAAGTACCTGTAGAAAAACTTCAATATATTCTTCCTGCCGCTACTTGATATTGTACAACAGATATATCACTTGTAACTGTTGGGAGCATCTACTTGACAGAGCTTTTCTTAAAGCACTGATAACGCCTTTTGCCCTTTTTTGTTTCGATGAAATAAATTGCTTCAATGCTTGCATCAAGAAGATGCAAAGTTAGACAAGTGGTAGATCTTAGCTCCATTACAATACAACGTAGAATCTGTCCTGGGAGCTGACCAAAAAATCAAAAGTTTGTAGGTCTAAGCTAGAGTAAGTGAGCTGATGAAAGTCTAGGAGGGGAAAAACATTATTTACAGGCATACTGTACTCTGAATAAAGAGATACTTAAGGCATTTTGTTTTTAGGGCATTGTTAGAAGTTGAAATGACATTAAAACATCTGAGATCCCTTTCTTGCCAAAGGCACCAAAAAATGCTTGCTGGGATCATCTTCCCAACTTTCCTAATTGACTCTGTCAACTTCCATCTGCTCCATCCTTCCACTACCTCCCTGTGTTGGAAATATGTCCGACATAGTCCCAAAATTGAAAGAAACATATACTGGACAATACAAACTGGAAATTCCTTTTACAGAGATTATCTTGGGTAGACAAGTACCTTTGAGGGCTTTCCAAATTTTGCCTTTTTTCTTTGGTTCTTTCGATCTATTAAAGAATAAAGCCCGTGTCTTTTCCTTAAGAACCTTTTCCTGTCCTGTGCCTAATATGTGAAAAACCGTTGTTGGGCTCCTAAGATGCCTGTACAGTAGATGGAGCAGTAGTCATTTACTTGAAAAAGGCTAGGCAGCACATAGTCGTATTGGCTGTGCCTGTTTTTGAGGTTTGTTCATATCTATAATTGCTCTGAGCCGGTGTATCCTAGCCCCTTTCTGAACTTCTGCATAAATGCAAAATGGAGTTTGCATTTCAAGAAGGAGAAAGGATCATTGAACCATGAAAAGTTTTGGTACATTGCTTTTGACATCAAGCTGAAACTAGTTTACATGTGAAACTAGCTTTGAGGAAATTCATGCCCGTTATAACTGGGCTCTAACCTTCTGCACTGAGTATCTTGAGTTTTGTTTCTGTCTAGCTATGAACGGAGCATTACTTATGAAATTAAGTTGAAACATAAGTAGTCTTTCTTTTGTTTGTGATTAGATATATAGATGGGGGATTTTAGCGAACTGATGAAATCATGGAACATCTGTTGACTTATGTTGTTTGGCTGCATGAGTCAAGTCCTTCTCTGAAGGATGCAAATTTTTTGCCTAATAAATAAAAATAAATACAAAAACAACAATATAACTAGTGTAGTCCCACAAAATGGGGTTTGGAGAGGGTAGAGTGTACGCGGACCTTACCCCTGCCTCATAGTTAGAGAGGTTATTTCGGGTAGACCCTCGGCTCAAGAAAAACATTTCAAAGTAGTCCAGAAAAAGAAGTACAAGCAACAACAAATAGTAACAAAAACAATAGAAATATATTAATTAAATTTCTTAATCAAGTATGAACACACACATTAAAAACTCAAGCATATAATTCATAATTCTTTTTGACTGAAATGTTCATTCCATAATTTTGATTTGTTTGGAGGACTAAGATAGTCTTTGAGTGGCTGCTTCGACTGCCATGAGTTGCTGATTTGGTGTATAGATGACGACTGGAATGTGGAAGTTCAGTAGAAAATGATAAGCCAGGTAAAGATTTATAGAAGAACCTTGTCCACTGAGCTCAAAAGAGTGAAAAGTGTTTCAGGTTCAGGACAGGCTTCTTCATAATACCGCAGGAAAACAGTCTATATCAGGGATGCTAGTTTCTGTCTTTCTGGATCTAATGTGTACCGAGTAATGGAAGTTTCTACCAGCTGAAGTAGTGCTCCCCTTTAGTATTTATTAATTTCACATGCATGTTTGTTTTGTATTTGCATTCTGATTCAACTTAGGCATTGTGATAATGTTTTATTATGCTATTTGATAGTTTTGTTGTTTTAAATTCTGTTTGATATCTTTGTTGTTTTAAACTGTTCAGATGTATCTTCACTCCTCGGATTTAGTAATTCAGATCAACCACAGCTTTGATTACATCTCTTCTAGAGCGCGGTGTTATTCGAACTACTCAATTGACAATAATCTTGCAAATTAATTGGGTGGCAGGCAATGGGATATGCAAATGGTCTTCTATGTCCACAGGGGAAGCAGCCACTTCTCTCCTTTGGGGTCATATCAGATGTCCAGTATGCTGATATTCCCGACGGTCGCTCATTCCTTGGTGTGCCTAGGTATTACCGGCACAGTGTTAGTGTGCTACAAAGGGCAGTTCAGAAATGGAATCAAGAAAAGCCTAAGTTTGTTCTTAATTTTGGGGACATTGTTGATGGGTTTTGTCCGAAAGATCAGTCAATGATTGCTGTTAAGAAAATTGTTAATGAATTTGATAAGTTCAATGGCCCTGTCCATCACATGATTGGAAATCATTGCCTTTACAATCTTCCTCGAAAGGTCTTGCTTCCATTGTTGAGAATCCCTGGCAATGAAGGTCATGCATATTTTGATTTTTCTCCAATTCCAGAATACAGATTTGTAATTCTAGATGCTTATGATATCAGTGCCATTGGTTGGCCAGAAGATCACCCAAATACGCTGAAGGCCTTGAAAGTTCTTCAGGAGAGAAATCCAAACTCAGACAAAAACAGTCCAAATGGACTTGTGGGAGCTGAGAGAAGGTTTCTCAAATTCAATGGAGGTGTTGGGGAAGAACAATTGGAATGGCTGGATCATGTCCTTCAGGAAGCTACCAAGTTGAATCAAAATGTTATAGTGTGTTGCCATCTGCCTTTGGATCTTGGAGCTTCATCTCCTGCAGCGTTGTTGTGGAACTATGATGAAGTGATGGATGTGATACATCGCTATAGCTGTGTGAAGGTCTGTATGGGTGGACATGACCATAAAGGTGGACATTCAGTTGACTCCCATGGTGTACATCATCGGATCCTTGAAGCAGCTCTTGAGTGCCCTCCCGGTACTGATGCTTTTGGACACATTGATGCTTTTGATGATAGATTATTACTTTTTGGTACTGATAGAATGAAGAGCACTGAAATGGTTTTTCGTCACTAGATCATACTTGCAAGTTGCAACAAAAAAATCTACAGGGTGTAAAGTTTACCCACATACTGTGGTTACAAAAACGGGTGTCAACTATAAGATATGCTAAAAAGCACTGTTCTCATGAATGCAAGAGGGACTTGGTTCTTATGTTAGTTTTGTTGCTTAAACCCAGATATCATGGTTGTTCCGTGTATGAGGTACATGTTGGACACTAGTCTTGGCCTTTGGGCTCCAGAAAATTCCCGAGTGTCTTTTTGGTTTAGCCCGGATCTGTAGAGTTCCAGAAGTTGCTTCTGTCCTGTAATAAACATGGTTGTATCTGGACCTGAATTAGTGAATTCAACCACAGATACATTATGTAATCATGTGTCTCTACTATATTATTTGTTCTTTGTTTGCTTTCCTATAACTAGTTGCATTATAATTGCAGATGTACCTTAAATTGAAGTTGTCATTGTGTGACCTATAGTTTACATATTCGAGCTGTGGAATTAGTCATTGATGTTTGCGTCTAGGTAGACAAAGACCCTTGCGTGTGATCCTTCCATGGACCGCGTGTGAATGCCGGATGCGAGATGTTTCGTGAATCAAGCTGCTTTTTTTTTAAAAAAAAAAATGATGTTAATGCCTAGATATGTAAATGTAGGAGCAAAGACTCTGTTTGATCACATAGTTGCTTACTAGTTAATTATTTCTGCAGTTGACCTCCTTTTAATCACATGTACTCCACGTTTCATAGCTTCTTCTTGGGTCAACACAGATTACTACTTTTCTCGACATCATCAATAAGAATTACTTATATATGCGCTTCAACTTTACTGGGATTTTTTGTTTTCGTTTTTTTGTTTTTTGGCATAAATCAGGAATTAGGAGATGCAACATGAACTAATCTTTGGTGTGAAATCTATATTATTAATTAGATTAGAGTTATTCCTTCTGTTTTACAGCTTCACGTTGCAGATATATAGTGTAGAACTGACGCAATATTGCAGATATATGCTATAGAACTAACACAATATTTTGCTGGTTCGACAAATAATTGGGCACCTTCAAAGCTGGAAAAAACAAATAATTGGGCACCTTCAAAGATGGAAAAAACAGATCAGTCCCGCAAAAGAAAAGAAAAAATATATGCGTGATAAAAGTCCCATGACAATTGACAATATAATGTTTTGTCTCAACCTTTTTCCCTTGGTCCTTTCGTTTTCACAGGTAACTCAATAACTCCAATGTTTACTGTTTACTTTTCGTAAATGTTTTTTCCGTAAATGTTCATCGTAACACTTACGTTATACAGATATAAAGCGCTAGAATACCATATTTCTAAAATCATTTTCGCCTAAGACTTTTGCCCTTTCTCTTATTTGTTCTGTTGCAGATATATAGTGCAGAACTGACGTAATATTTTGCTGGCTCGACAAATAATTGGGCACCTTCAAAGATGTAAAAAACAGATCAGTTCGACAAAAGAAAAGAAAAAATATCTGCTACTGTGAGAAAAGTTTCTTCTGACATCCCATGATAATTGACAATATAATGTCTTTGTCTCAACCTTTTTTCCCTTGATCCTTCGGGCGCCGTTTGGTTTGAAAACAAGTTATAATAGGATAAGTTATATTAGAATTAGTTATGATGAAATTATTTTTTTTTGGGTATTTGGTTTGTTGTATTCAAGTAATATGTATAGTATAATTTTTAAGAATAAATTAAGTGATTACAAAAATACCCTCCATCTTATTTAACTCTTTTTTATATAATTTCTTTTCAATCTTTAAATATTTATTCTTAAAATAAAATTTTCATATTATTTAGCTTAATTTTTTGTGTGTGTGCGCATTTTTATGATTATATCATGTGTATTTTAAAAATAAAACTTTCATCTTATTTAGCTTTAATTTTTTTGTGTGTGCCTTTCCATGATTATACCGTATGTGTTTAAAAAAAATCTTATTTAGTTTGAAATAAAAATTTTCAACTTAAGTTTGTTAAAGTAAAAGAGGATTTATTATTTATTTCATTTCATTTCATTTAAACACATATCACTCATATAATATATTAAAATTCATTTTATATATACCATATCAATTTTCAAGTGATTAAATCACTATTAATTTAAAATATGTAATTCAACAATGGTGTTAAAATTTTTATGTGAGGCGGGTCAATGAAAATGAATAATTGAAGATAATGATGGAATAAGAATTTTGAATTTTAGATTTAAATTTTTGATAAATTATTATATATTATCAATAAGTTTTTAATGTAAATAAAAAATTTATGTCAAAATTATTAAGTATTTAAATTTTATTAAAATTCATAATTAAAATAATAGTATATATATATGTGTGTGTGTGAAATGAAATCATAGGTTTTGAAGGTATTTTAGTCTTTGTATAATTTTATACCAAAGAAAAATAGTCTTGGGATTGTTATCCTACCAATTGGGTGGATAATTTATTCCGGGACTAATTATTAGTCCCACGATAAGTTATCTCAAATATTTACAACTAAACGAGTGGTTCAAATTTTTATCTCAAAATTATTAATTTATCTCAAAATTATTAACTTTAGTACCGCAAACCAAACACCCCTTAGTTTTCATAGGTAAATAACTCCAATGTTAACTTTTCTAATATAATGTCTTCGTCTCAACCTTTTTTCCCTTGACCCTTTCATTTTCATAGGTAACTCAATAACTCCAATGTTGACTTTTCTAAGTGTTCGTATTTATGTTATATAGATATAACACGACTTTCCAATGTTAACTTTTCTAAGTGCTCATCATAGTACTTATGTTATAAAGATATAACATGAGTTTTCTAAATGTTCATCGTAGTACTTATATTATACAGATATAACATGCTAGAATATCATATTTCTAAGATCATCGTCTGAGACTTTTGCCCTTTCTCTTCTCAACCAAGTAGAATCCAATAAGAGATATGACGGAGAAAGCAGAGAAGCAGGCTGCGCACACATTTATGGCAACATGGCGGCCTGTGATTGCCGTGATTTGGAACAAGTTGGTTTTCTTGTGAGAATCAGTTGTTTGGCCAAAGGCAACAACTTCACCAACATAGTCATAAACATAAGCCCTAATAAAATAGGAAGCACTAGGAACATCTTTCTCTATAGTCCAAGTGAAATTGTTGTTTGAAGGTTTATATGGCTTGGTGACAACGTTAAATTGACAAGTTTTATCCTTGTTGAGATTGTCATTTGACTTCCTCCATCCTCTGTCCAATTGGCTCATTGGAGCATAACATAATTTCACTTTCACTATCTTGTAGTTTGAGTCTGTCCCTGTTGGGTAATTCTTGTTTAATGACCATGTTATTGTCACTTGCTCTTCACCAGCTTGCAGCACTGCACTCAAATCAAATACAGAGTTAGAGAGCAGACTGTATAATCAATATTAACACAAATGCAGAATCAGAGAGTAGACTGTAATATTAACACAAATACACAGACAGAGAGCAGACTGTAATATTAACACAAATATAGAGTCAAAGAGCAGACAGTAACATTAACACAAATACAGAGTCAGAGAGCAGACTGTATATATTTACAATAGAGACAGTTTGTAATACGCTTAATGCAGACGGTATATATTTACTTCAAAAATAGAGACAGCTTGCAGCACCAGTTAATACAAATTTCTAATAGACTCTCTACAGAAATTAAAATGTCCTTGATATGAAATTCAAATTAATGACTTAAAAACTACTTTTGAACCATTAGGTTATTATAACAACTTTCTTCGCTTATATATTCAGAATATTCAACAGTTTATATATAATTTTTTTTTTTTTATCTATTTGCACCATATAATTTTATGCAAATTGAACTCATTCTTTTAATTTTAACACCCATTAATTTAGATTTTCAAACTAGCGAAATAAATATGATATGCTCAACAAGACAGTTTCAATAAAATTAATGGTATAGAATTAAATTTAATACGTGACCTTAAATATATATACAAATAAAATATTATTAATAACCTAAATTATTTTTTGGTTCTTAGATACTATTACTTTTTTTTTTTGGATAGTATTGTTAGAAAACATTAAACAATTACTTTTACATAGTAATATTATTATTTATAAAAGAAAAGACTAATTTTAATTAATAAGATGTTAGTCATTTATTTACAATGCATTCCCTTGAATATTGTTGTAAAAACATTATTTATTAATACGAAGATTTGAGTTGTTTAAATCAAAGTTCTAAGATATTTTTAAAAATAGATTTCTTTCTTTTTTATTTAAATTTTGAACCCTTTATTTTTTACAATCTTTAATATTATTTTAAGTGAAATTAAAATCATAAAATTTATATTAAATTTTTTGAAGCCTCAAAATTTTAGAAGTTTCTAGCAAACATTTTATTAGTCTCACCCTTGAGCCACCCTGATGCTCGAATAAGAATTGAAAAAGATTGCTACTAAGGGGTACAAAATTAAATTTATTAATTATGGATCGATAATCAAGCCATAATTTTTTATTTTAACAAAGAGCTCCCATCTTTTTATTTGCTCTGTAAGTCAAACTCCCAACATTAAAATAAAAAATGAAAGACACCATCTTAGTAAGCCCTTTTTATCACCTTTATTTTTGGTGAGCAACTTTAGACAAAAACTTTCAAGGAATATATCTAATTAATTATCATTAGAATACTTTTTTTCTTATTGCTTTTTTAATAATCAGATACATCATTAAGAGTAAAAGGCATACCTTGTCCTTGTGAAGTTGAAGAATTAAGTATGAGAGTTTGGTGAAGGGAGGAGAAAAGGGCACCATAAGCAGTGATTTCAAAGCAAGAAAAAACAATTGTTGTTACAACAAAGATGTCAGAAATGGTTGCCATGATTGTGTTTTTGCTTTTTTTTGTTTTTTTGTTTTTGCACTTCCAAAGTACGAGGAAGAGAGAGATTGAGTGGGGGTGGAAATTAAAGAAAAGAAATAGTGTACCACCAATTTATGTTTTATCAAAATATGTGATGATAATATGGACAAAGAGTTAAACTTTTCTTAAAATGGAAATTGACTAAACAAAAATGAACTACCGTTTAATATACATTATACACCACCCAATGACCAATTCTAGTCCAATTAAATTTTCTGAAGAAATGTGTTTTCAAAAGTTTTTTTTTTTAAAAGGAGAAAAAAGAGTTTTACCTCATAAGAAATGGAAGATATTTTAGTCGAACATAAATTGGTGTTTTTAATATATATTTTGGCAAAAAATACTTTTGATAAAAAAAGATTTAAAAATAAATAAATTCGGAAATTTTGGTCGACCAAGCTATACATTTTGAAATTTTGATCGAATATATATTATCAAACGATATACTCCCTCCGGTCAGTTTTACTTGTCACAACCTGATTTGGCACATTCATTAAAAAAGTAATAATAACATGGTTACTTTATCATATACCAATGGCGGATCCACCTTGTAATTAAGGGGTTCATTCGAACCCCATTCGACGGAAAATTATACTATTTTTACACGATCAAAAATATTTTTATGTATATGTAGATGTTGAAACCCCTTCGACTAGTTCGTATGTTTATTTCTGAATTCCTTCAATGAAAATCCTGACTCCGCCACTGATAGTACCTTTATTAAATGTTGTTTACATTATATGGTGAAATTAATTTGAAGAAAAAAATAATTAATACTAAGGGTAAAAGAGGAAAAAAATTTAGCTTTCCTTAATATATCAAAAACAACATATAAAAGTAAATATACAATTAGAAGATTTGTGACAAGTAAAAATAAATCGTGGGAGTATTATTTGGTGGTGTCCGTTTGTTACGTATCTAATACAATAGCACTATGCGTGAAGAGGGGATGGAGTTCTTGGTCTTAATATGATGAATTAGTGGTGTCTAATAATTAAAAATTATTGTTTGAATCTCTGTTATATTATTGTAAATATTGATTAAATTAAGGCCACAGGTGGGCAGCCTCAACTTTGAGGAATTTTGGAAAAGCTGGAATCACTTAGTATCATGATTATTGGAGGAAGATTCAAGGAACTTTCGACTAATATTCAGTCAACAAAGTTTTTTGATACCCATACAATAGCTAGTTTTGGTTTCTAAATAATTGATGTTTGTAATTTGAGTACACTCTTTTATAATTACTAGAATAAAATCACGTGCAATATTTTTAAAATAAATTTATATAAAAAATATATATCTCAAATTAATTATTATAAATCATTTACATATTCGTAAATTGATAATATTTAATAAAATAAAAGTAAAATAGATATTTATGACATGTATGCTTTGACTTCTTCAACTGTTCTTGTATTATATAAAATATTTGGCACATATATTATTTGAAATTTATTATTATAAATTACAATAGTTAATAATTTTAAATATCTAAAAACATATTAAAAATATGATTGATTATCTAAATTCTATTTGTAATACATAAATTGAGAGAAAAAATAATATATATTGATCTTGTGGTAGCACGGTCCCTTGATATCTAATAAATTAATAAGTAGAGTGTAAGTTTTTACTTATTAAATTTCAGGCATTATTATATATATAAACATTCATAGATAGCTTGTTTGCTGTTTCAAAATGGATTTTATGTTGTTTCTCTACTGTAAAATAGTGAGCTATATTGGAGTTGTTGTGTCGATCGATGAAGGGAATAAGCAATTTTGGATTTAGGATCTTCAATTTTTCAATGAGAATTAATATTTATTCTCCCAGGCGTTGTCTCTCTTGATTGTCCAGATTCAAGGTGAGCTCTCTTTTTCCTCAACCTCAATTTATTCCGATTAATTGCGATTAAGCTGTTGATTTATTGTTTTCTAGGTGTTTGTATCTCTTTTGTAAGTTTGCATTGGTGTGTATTGTTTAATTAAGCATTTTGCTTTGGGGATTTTGGCTCGATTTTGAGGATTTCAAAGTGGGTTCTTCAGTGATTCTAGATAATAAGTTAATTACTGTAGCTTTCACATATAATATGTGCCAGGTATGCTTAATCTTGTCAATATTGAATGTTTTGATGTTTGCATGTCATTTGAGAAAGTTTTCGATAGACCTCCCACTCAAAATATTTTCAGCCAACTTGGTGGAGTACTCTTGTATGGGATGGTGGCTGGTTGTTGTTTGTCTTGAGTAGGAGAGGGGGGAGGGGTCAATTTTATCAATATAATACAGATTAGTCATGTAGTGATTTTAGTGTGCTTTAGAGATAATCAAAGGTTAACTTATTGAAGTTTTGGCCAACTACATCATATTTTAGGCAGGGGAGGAGGAAGGATACTCGACTTTAATAAAGTTGTTATCATGTGATCATAAGTTCACAAATTTAAGTCATGAAAACAAATTCTTGCGGAAATACAGAATAAGATTGCGTACAATAGACCTTTATGGGTGCATCGAGTTGTGTTCTCTGTTTACCAAACCAAAATATCTACACATAGCTAATAAATATTTCTATTTTGTTAGGCCTACAGTATCCCATAGAATGATATAAACATTATCTAGCAGTAGCTCTGATGATGGGCTTTTTAAGATTAGCAGTACTTGTAAAGCTATTTACATTAGTGTACTATTCATATTTATTGGAAATAATCATACAAGTCTAGAACTTCCACCTATATGTGCATATATGTGCATCTGCTACTTTTCAACTCTTTTTCGATGTGGAATCATTTTGCATTTACAAACAAATCTTTTTGTGTGCTTGTCTACGTTAGACTTTGTCATCATAATCAATTTTAATTTGAAGGTTGAAATTGCCGCAATGAAAAATAACTTGAGTTGTAGGTTTATTGTGAACACTTTTGGCTAAATGATGCTTTGTCTTTTTGATTAATCCCTTTGCGTTGGCTGACAATTCATCTAATATGTCCACTTAATTATTCAAGTTTAATAATTTTGTATGGACATTATGTTAACTGTACAAATGTTAATATATAGCATTAGTTGTAAGGGATTAATTAATGAATTCAAAGTAATTGTAGACGGCTTAACAGAGAGAATTCTCTCATTCCGTGTAATTCGACAAAAGTATGAGACCCTCGCACAATCCTATTCCATCCAACTCCGAGTTATCCCTTGCACTTCATTTGATTTTTTCACCACCGTAAAAAATAATGTTGATTTATAATTTTGTTTTGTTTGTTAGTTTACATTATTACATACTCCTCTATTCATATTTATTTATCTACTTTGGACATTACACGTCTTTAATAAACAATGATTGATATAAGTATTTTATTATAATGTTCACCAAATTTTTTTTACCGGTCAAAGCATGCACATCACAGAGGTATTTTTGATAATGCTAGTGATAATTTATAGAAAGAAATATAATCTCAAGTCTTTTAGGAACTGACGGCGTTTTCCATATATTGATTAGGACTTTGACTTCAAGGAAAAGGAAAAAGTTCTAAAGTACTATCCACAAGGGCATCACGGAGTTGACAAGGAGTTCGAGCTACTGCAAGTCACAACAATAGACTGATACTTAAAGTACCATGTATAGGAGTTCAAGAGGACCATTAATGAGAAGATGCCAGCCTTCTCACTTGTAGCCAAAAGACACATCGACATAAGCACAACTTTCCTGGATTTCCACGGAGTGGTATGATAGGCTATCAAATACTACTTAAATTAGAAAAAATAAAATTTCACATCTGTGTGAAATTACCTCATTTTTCGGTTACTAATTAACTTACTCGAATGCCTCAGGCACTTAAAAGCTTCAACAAGTCAGCAAGGGATATCATTCAATGCCTCCAGGCAATTGATGGCAATAATTAGCCCGAGGTAGTTCTTTCTCTATCACTTAGCTGAAGCAATGCATAATATTCATTCATATGTTAATAATAAGAGCTTTTAAGTCCTCATGTCTAATTGAATCATGGTCTTTGATTTTTAGAGCTTGTGTTGAATGTACATCATCAATGCTGGTTCTGGATTCAGTCTCTTGTGGTACTCCGTCAAGTCATTCCTTGACCGAAAGACCACTCAAAAGATCCATGTAAGCTCATAGTCAGCCTCAAAGTATGAGTGCTATTTTTGTCGTGTAGATGTAGTATATATAACATGTCTCCTCCTTTTTTCTAGGTTCTAGGCAATAAATATCAGAGCAAGTTGCTTGAAATAATTGATGCCAGGTAACTCTACTTGCACTTAAGGTGAACTTACTCATGCAGATTCGATTATCTGAATAGGGCGTAATTTTGGTTTGATTGTACCAAAGAATTATCAGAGTTCTTAGGTGGAACATGTACTGAAAAAAGAGGATGCATGCTTTCTGATAAAGGTCCATGGAATGATCCAGAAATAATGAGGGTGACTTTCAACTTTGAAAAAGTTTCAGATTGATTCTGTCAATGATTTTGGCCTATTTCAAAATGTCGTAGATTTAGATATTTTACTCTTTTTTCTACTTGACATCTATTCATCATTTGGCCTAGGGTTTCCTTTAGGAAGATGAATCCTTTTTGTGTCCCATTTGCAATTACAAACATGGGTTCTGCCATGCTTGCCATAGAGCTGGTTAGCTAAAGCTTTAAGTTTTCAGTTGCTAGCTGTTATGTATGATTAAATAAAGCTAGCTTTGTGTGCCTGCTTACAAATTCAATTGCAGGGATGGATGGGTCCAAATTATTCAATTTCAACTACATGTGCGACAAGCAACTTCTGCATATTGAATGCTGCCAACCACATCATTAGAGGTGAAGCTGTAAGTTTCAAGCCTTTAAGTCACAGAAAGCTCTAAGAAGCAGAGTTTTTAGTATTGTCTACCCTTCTCCACAGAGTTCCTTATGCATAGACATGATTCTAAGAATTAACATTCTTAGTTATCTTGGTTCTCTCTTTTTACACTGACACTGTAGGACATGATGCTATGCAGTGGATCAGATGCAGCAATTATACCAATTGGTATGCATCTGTTCTATCTTACTCGAAGTTAGTCATCAAGCTGAGGTTGTTAATTGCCTTGTAAAATCGTTGTTTTGTATAGCTTTATATTTTTTTTGCAGTATTGGGAGGATTTGTTGCATGCAGAGCACTTTCACAACGAAACACTGACCCTGCAAGAGACTCTTGGCCTTGGGATAGTGTAATGCTTGGAACTATGGTCTCAGTCAGTCTCTTCGCCAAACATAGTTTATTGCAAGATCTTCGAGACAGACTTTTGCAAAGGTATGTGATACTATTTTCTTAAGCATTCAGTTGCCTTTTGTTTTCTGAGTCTTTCCATTGCCTACTTTATTTTCCCTTCATCTTCTAAAGAGATTAAATCTATTTTTGTTAAAATATATCACATTCCTGGATGTTATCATCTAGGGATTGTTGGTAGTTGGTATAGTTCATTTCTGGGCATCAACATGATTTTAGTTTTGTGTGTCTTAGTTATTTAATCTACTATTTTCTTCCATTGTTATTTATTTTAATCCTATTAAATGTACAGCGAGGTAACTGTAATCTTGAGCAGCGAGCATAAGTTACATGTGCTACTCCTTGAAAACTCATGTGACTTGTCAGGTTAGCTTTACTGTGATACGAACATTTTATAAGATGTAATATTTTTCTTTCTTTCGATTACTACTGTATATACAATGAACTGATGCAGGATGCTTACAAGCACTATTCTTTATTAGCTTTTAGCAGGTTCAAGCTTAAAATTAGTTGGTTAGAGAACTATTATTGATATTGGTGTTTGCTAATTCACGTATTCTAGTTGTCCTTGTAATCTTCTATATGATTCATCCTTATACTGATATAGTTGAACATGAATAGAGAGGTGTCTTCGTAGATTCATTGATGATGTGAAGAAAAAGATAATATATGTATTTATCCTATGAGTAATTTTAGATTAGAGCAGTAGAATGATAACTTTATGCAGTGGTACTACAAACATTTAGTCACTGAATGATAGTTTTATATTACACTAAGGCCCGATCTGTGAAATCATTGATAGCATAACAAATATTGATGTCTTTGAAATCTTTGATACATTCAGAGAACGTCTTTGCCTATCTAGGCAGATGGTTGTCCTGTCACATGACTCTAAAATTCCAGTAATTATTAGTTGAGACTATCCATATTACTTTGCCACAATAGCTCAATCTAATGTAATTGTGTATCTCCTGAACCTGCGAATATGAATATTTGAGGTGAGTCAGTAATAATATATTAGGAGATGTAAAAATATTTTTTTATTAGGTAATTTGATGTGTTGTATCTTACCTAATATCTATTTGTAGACGATGTTTTTGGTGTATGTTCCTTTTTTTCGCTGTGGCTGCTCTGTCATGACCAAAAATTTTATCGTTGACATTGATATTCCTCTTAAGAGTGCAACGTATAGCTGTCCATATGAAAAAATGTGTTGTGGCAAGTACAATCCAACAGTTGGTATTGTCTGTCTCTGTGCTTTGTTTATCATCATTAAAAAGCATAGTCTCACTGAAAATTATTTTCTAATGAACTTGAACGAGTAACCTTCATTTTCGGGAGGTGATAGCTGGATTCGTGGGATAAACACATGCTTAAAAGCATTTTCCCCAATCATTATTTCTGCATGTATGACGTTTTTGTCAAAGCCTCTACATATTATTCTTGTGTCATTACATAAGCCATTGGAAGCATCCAAATTTCTTAATAACATGATAGGGGCATTTTTTTTCAAAACCAATCTGCAAATCAATAAAATGTAATAAGAATGATAATGTGAAGAATTTTAATAATAAGTTCCAACCAAAAATTCTAAAATAGATTTAGTTTTGGTAGATTAATCCAAAATCTGGAAAATACGTAATTGTTGTTATTAAATGGAAAATTTGATTATTCGTAAATATGTAATAGCATACCTGTGTGGAGGCAGACCATTTGGTGTGAGAGTATTTAAGTAGTCTTCCTGATAATAATTGTTAGTATCATCTTCTGCAGAGTCGAAACTCAGAAATGTTCTGCTTTCACCTGGAAATTTGAAAATTAACTTTTCATTTAGTTGATCAACGTATTTATTTCTTCTTGCTAGGATAGCCCGTTCTATCATGTATTTTGCACCACTTGCATTTTTATCCATCGACGGAAATATTTCTTTTACTAATGTATCTTCACCAGGACTGCTGCTCGTATTTTGAATAACCAGTTGTTTTGGAAGAAGTACCAAATCATCTCTTATTGTAGGCTTCTCCCCATTACCTATACGCAATAAGAATTCACTGAAAGATTGATCTGTTCTTGCTCTCATATTTCTTGTTAACTTAATCCTTTCCATGCGATGCCATAAGTATGATTTTACCAAACTTGCATTTACTTTTTTCAGCTCTTGTAGATTTTGGAATTACTAGAAGTACTTGACGAAAATCACCTCCGAAACCATTATTTTTCCACCAAAAGGTTCATTAATGTCCAGTATATCCCTGAAGCTCCTATCAGCTGTTTTAATTGTCCGACGGCTAGCCAGTGGCGCTTCATCCCAAATAATTAGCTTCGCTTTTTTAATCAATTTAACTCCAACGTTTTGCTTTGACATACGCGTGACAGTTGCATCAGTTGTCTGAAGCGGAATCTCAAATCTAGAATGAGCCGTACAGCCTCCCAATAAAAGAGCTGCTGCTACACCACTTGTTACCGTTGCTAACGCTATCATGCCTCTTGATCTGATATTTGCAAGTAATGCACGATACAAGAATGTTTTTCCAGTCCCTCCAGGTTCATCGACAAAGAATAATCCTGATTGTCCAGAATCAATCCTTTTCAATATGATCTTGAACGCTTGTTCTTGTTCAGGATTTAGCTTTATATGTGCATCCAAGTCTTCTAGAGACACTATTATAGATTTCTCTTTCCGTATTTCTCTGCATTCTGATATAATTCCATCATCCAACCTCTACTCAAGTTTAGGAATGTCATAATTTTCAATTCTCTTACCCATGCTCTCTAAGAAATGATTTATACTTTTCAATGTACATTGAAGTTGAGCAGTAGGAGAATTTTCATGTATTCTCTTAAAATCTTCCGACATGTCATCATAATATGTATCCCAGAGCATTCTAACATCCGTTGGATTACAATGAACCAAAATTGTTGCAAATAAATTTCTCAAAGCCGATGGCATTTTGAAGACTACGGCCTCACGTAAGCATTCGGAAATGCTATTATCTGATTCTAGTAAACCTCTTTCTTTTGCAGCTTCCTTGAAAGTTCACATCTCCTTCCATTAACAGATAACAAGTTTTCAAATGATGTTGGTCCTGGTACGTGATTCAATAATAATCTCAAATAGTACCTTTCGCCTTCTGCTGGGTTAGCTGCGACATTAAAGTAAAAAGACATAAGTAAATCGAATTTAAACATAAAAAATATTTAAAGTGGTTCTATTGGAGGACTTACCAACAACAATTCAACCAATAACAGATCTTGATTTTCTGGGTATCCATATCTTACCCTGAGCGTTCCAAACATAGTACTCTGGAAATTCCCTATAAAGATATTTTCGCGCTTCACTATCTGCCGAACATCTTTGAAAATATTCTGTGAGCATGGTTTGTGAGGCGTATTCCCGTGCAACAATATTTTTTAAATTTTGATTTCTCCAATAGCACACTACAATGTGAAAAAACTATAATAGGAATAATTCAATAAGCTATGTTTAAAATACTATTAACTAAGTTATGATCTTTTCATATTGATATTGAAATGATATATTAATTCATAGAGGTTTTGAAAGTCGGAATTCATACTCCAGCAACCACATAAGATATCAGTATGTGAGGTTAATTTTTTCAATAATTAAAATTTTAATGGAAAAATTTTTCCGAATCAGTTATACGAATAAAAAGCAACAATATTCAAGACACACAAACTAATACAAGTACCACAAATTTCTCCATCAACATTAATATCTTTTCTTCCTCTTTCTCTGTCCTGTAGTCATCTAAGATCTTACAAGTGCAATAAACCTTCTAGAGAAGGGAACAGATTTCGCAATAATATCCACTTGGTTTCTTTTAATTTCGTAGATGCTCAATTTCCTTCCAAAGCAAGTGATGGAACAGAGGAGCTTTTGGCTAGAGAAATAAAATATTGTATCCAGTTATCAACTATGAGAAAAGACCCAAGATTAGGGGTGATATTGAAAGAAGTAAGCATGTAGTTTTCATTAGGAGCAGTAGAAAAGTTGGGATTCATTCAACAAAGTGTGAGGTGGTTATAAAAGGAGTTTCTAGCTGGATTTCTTCATGTGGAAGCATACGATCCAAGTTATTCATTTGTGTTATATATTATAGTATCTCCAGACTCCCAAGTGTGTCTGGGTTTAACAGAGGTTTTATGTATTTTATATCTTCATTGATTTTGGCTGAAGACTACTTTCCTCCTTATCCTCTTCACAAATCACAATTGTGGGTTAGCTATCTTGTGTTTTTGTTGTAATTAAGAGCTGTGATACTCCCAAATATGTAGCGTGAAACCGTTCCAACCAACGGGCTTGGCTCTTGGTGTTTTAGTTACATGTCAAAAGTCAGAAGTGTTTTGCTAATTGCTTGAACATATTAGGGGCAGCATATGGTATAATTAGTTTTACTAAAATATTTCATGAATTAGAATATTGCTTGATTCTCCTCTAGCATCTTCAAAAGAGCAACAATAAAATATTCAAGACACACATAAACTAATACAAGTACCACAATTATGAAGAAAATAAACTGATACATTTCATTATGGCCAATTTTCAGGTGAAAGATCAGAAGTTTTTTTGGAGAAAAGCACTTTTGGCACCCCTGAGTTTTAGGGATAGCTGATACATATATTTTTTATTATTTCATCATAAGTTAAATTAGAGTAATTGTTGGATATATATATATAGCTTGCCTAATTGTTTATTTGGGAGATGAAGTTGAAGGTTAATGACCGGAGGCTGCATTTCACTGAGATTGAATTCATAAATTCTCTATAGTGCTTCGGGTGAAGTCACCCACCGTGCATCTTGAAAGTTGCAAATTTCATCGATGAGTTTTTCTCCATCATCCATCTCGAGATAAACAGCACATCTATCATGACCTTTATATATGGACTTGTAGAGATACTTTATCGCTTTTACTCCCAAACAAGACTCGAAGTTGATGTGGCAATTATATCTTGTCAGCATATAAGGATTATATGAAACGACCCACTGATTGTTCATTGTCAAGCCTCGGACCTTTTCTCTTTTTCCATCATTTCGCCTCTTCTAAATAGGATATCCATCCTTTCCTTGTATTAATTTATTACTAAATGGCCGAGGATAGTGATTCTTGCATTGTCCATCTTTCATACATGAATTTGCTAGACTATTCTTTCCACATGGACCATGCATCATATGCTTGACAACCAAATCATACAAGATTGGAAATTCTTCTTTATCAGGAAGTTCAGCGGCAATAAACTTGTCATAATCGTCGGGCGATGTCATTTTGTATCCTTGTTCAAGTATTAATAAAAGGTGTATGTGTGGTAGTCCTCTTTTTTTAAATTCAACCACAATAACATGTGCTTCAACAGGACCAGATATCCTTTTTCTTGAATATCTGATCTTTTAAATCTTGTAGCTTTGCTCTAAAGACTCTAGTCACCAAGTCAGGTCTGTCTTGAGAAAGTTGTCCTTGTAACAAATTTTCTTTGATCTCTACCCAATTAGAATTACATGTCATTGTGATAAATAGATCTGATTTTCCAAAACGTTGAACCAAAGACATTGCATCCATACATCTACGACGCATGTCCCTAGGACCTCTGATGAATGATGCAGGAAGTATTACTCTCTGACCTACTTTAGCTCCTCTAATTTCTCCTGCTAGGATGTTGTCATATATATCTTGCAATATTTCCCTTCTAAGATTTGATTGCTCCTGTATAAAATATTCAAGTCGTGTTGTTTCCAGCTTGATGTACATGTCAACTAAAATTGTTGGAACAATCGCCCGCATAATAGAATTATTGTGTCTTGTCCATCACGTATTTGCAGCTTGTAGTAGTAGTACTCTCTACATGAGACACATTGTTTACCTCCTCGTCGTACACCTACAAAAAAATATAAAAAAGACCTATAACAGAATTTTAATTACCAATTTGTAATAATCGATGCTTTTTGTATCAAAACTATACCTTGTTGTTCATTGTCAAACACCTCATTATCGGATGTAAATGTCGAAATATTTTGATTGAGGACTGTAAATTTGGTCTCATGTGAACCTTTTTTGGTCCTATGTTGTTTTTTAATTCCTTGGTGCCAACCTGATTCACCATTTGGGAAAAGTAGAGGATACTGGAGTGGGTCATAACAACCGTAATAATGTTTAACTCTATGGATATTGCCTGAGTGCTCATGAACAATGATCTCTCTATCAAATGGTACATTGGAGTTGTTTTCGTCTATCCAAATAGCTGCAACTTGATCTACTAATGGTTTGTTGTTGACACGTTGATCTAGTTTAGCATTTGAAGCAATTTGAATTTTTAAATTTTGAAAGCTTTAATAATGCTTTAGCTGGCGAAAGAATTGTGCGTAAGGACTGTCATCCATTATCTGTCTAATTATTGCCACAACCTCTTTGGACAAATTGGCTTCTTTGAGTTTTGAAATCCTATTACATACCTCATTATCTGTGTTGAAAAAGTACATCTGAAAATAACATGGAGTACCATCATGTGGGATTAAAGAAGGCAGATCATGATATATTTGACCCTGTATTCTAAAGGTTTAAACTCCTTGTCGTGAGGATGCCAGATCATTGTCGAGTTGAACACCAAAATATGTAAATGCAAATATGCTATTATATTCTCTAATGTGTTTGCGAAATTCTTGTGCTATTTCTGATTGTGAGAAAAATAAGTCGTAGAGTTGAGCTGAAACTACAACTTTTGCAAGCTTGATTGAGCCACCGTCACAGCAAAAAGTTGGCGTTTCATGTTCAAACCTCATAGCCCGACAATGTATGCATCTAGGAACATTATTCAACATGTGAGCAGGTGATATTGATGGTAATAGGCAATTTCACCTAAATTAATGGAGTCAAATGTTAGAAAACTTAATGAATAATAAATATAGCAAAAATAGAATGGATGTATCTGTAATTAATAAGTTAATACTACATTACCTTTAATATCGTATCGTTCGGATAGAGCTTTCAAGAACCAATTTATTCTGTGTTTTCTTATTGGTCCTTTTTCTTCATTATCAACATCTTCTATGGATTGAACCCTTTTGTTAGCTGCAAAAATAGAAATAAACAGTACATGTGTTAATTGTTAGACTAAAAGTGTGGGAAACGATAAAGATACACTCATGATGATATTTAGAGTTTCAAGAATTATTATTTAAGTAAGCACATTATTGTCATGTCTATTTTGTATATCCAGTGGTGACCTTTTGATAATTTAATTAAAGTTCAAGGCCTATGTCAAGAGGATATTGGTTAATTTATGCATCTATACGTTTCTAATGCTTTTCCCTATACTTTTAGTGTCTATTCATGCTTTTTCGTCTTTTTGTTTTTTCCTTGTGATGGAGCCTCCAACACTTGTATAATTTTAGAATAAATAGAAAGGAAAGGCGGTAGAGAGAGTGAGAGACTTGTCTGGAAAAAATTAAACAGAACTTTTGAAGATTCTGTGACATTTTAATGTATGTGTTTGTGTTTACATTGAGGAAGTTGTTTGCAAGAAAAATTCAAAATTATATTTAAATCTAGGTTGACGATTTTCTGTTGGCGTTGTTCTTACTTTAGGATTGCAAGTAAGTCATTTATGAGTGGACTGGAAATGTTGGACTTGCCAAGGGACATGAATTGTCAGTTACTATAACAAAAAGGGGAAAGAGACCATCTGTAAATGCGTACCTTGCGCTAAAATCGGTATAAGAATCATACTTTTTTTCCTATCTGAATATTCTTGTATGGACATTTGCATAACATAGTTTCTATACTGGTTTTCTTGGAGCGCACAGAAAGCATTTGTAGGTGGTTTGTTTTTTTTCCCCTCATTGACAATCTATTATAGGATTAGCACTTCCTTGCTAGCATATATTTAATTGGTAAAGGTTTTCAAATGTGTGGTCAGTAAATAGACAATTGACCTATTGTTGCTATGGAAACTTTCTTAAGCTATATGGATTTTATCTGCGTTCCTAGATTGCTACCTCTTAGGAAAAGATCATGATGAACCTGCTTGAAGTAGCTTGAAAGTGAGAAAGAAAGATGATTAGTTCTGTCTAGAAGTAGGAGCTGTTGAAATTGGGGGATTAACAGAGAGAAAAAAGATAAGTTCGAAGTTCTACAAGTAGCAGGAATGTATGGATGATTTATTTCTTTGATAAAGCTATCCATAAAGATAAGTTCGAAGTTCTATTTCTTTTCCTGATTAATTATCATTTCTCTTGTATAGCTCGTATAAGAACAAAGTCAAAATTTAAACCTATTCCTGGGGATTGTTTCATCTATACAGGATTGCGGCCTGTGCATGTAAATGTACGTTTACTTATTTATATTCGGGACGGTAAATTGGGTTGGTCAGAAAGTAGGTTACAGTGCATGAAAGAAGTGCATATTTTGCTACCAAAATATTATCAGATACTCCTGTTTCTGCCAAATAAATATCATTCTATGATTCTGCGACTTTTAAAGAAGAAAATTTTATCAGCCGTGCATTAACTTGGAATGTCAAATTTCATATAGTATCATTTAGTTTCCTGAAGATGGATGTAAGGAGTAGGATTGTACTTCTGTATTTTTTGGACAATACTTTGAATTAGAAGACAACTTGAATTAATTCCTACAATTAGCATTTTCCCCTTGGCAGATGTTGGTCGCACTTTTGGTTCTCAGATTATCAATGAAGAGGTTTTGGCATCATGTTGTAGAGGTCAAGGTTGATCACGAAGGCTCAGTCTAACCAGACTATCCAGTATAGATAGCCTAGAGAAACTTGTCACTTAACTCTACAATGATGTTGGATTAAGACGTGTTCTTTCTAGTTTTGAAAGGTATACGTAATAATAATATAAGCCAATTCATTTTTACCTTGATTGTACTAATAGATACAAAGGTGCAAATATCAAAAGAATTTTAGGCAGTTGCTGCTCATAACTTGTTTGCACAATCTTCTCTAATTAAATTTTGTTTCAGTTTCATTTAGGCTTCTCAAAGTGTATATTATGTTGAATATGTAAATCAGGTAGCACAGGGTGTTCTTCAAAAAAATTTGGAACCAGAATTTAACCATTGGTCAAGATTTTCTACATATATTCAGGTAAGTCATTCTACTTTGTCCAACTTTATATTTTATACGATTGTAAAGCAACAGGCCTCTATACTCTAACTGGAATTAAATAAATCAATTGTTCTAAGGAAATAAAGTCACCATTGTATTTGTGTTTTGAGGAAAAAAAGTAAATATAAATTGTGAGCTAGTACCTGAATTTATTGGTTCATTTTCTAGTTCATGTGTACTGCTGATTTCAGGAGTAAAATTTGTTGTGTTTGCAGCAATATATGTGTTATTGCTATACCTTTGAATGGCTCGAGAAATTTTGCGTTGATCTATATTGAGAAAACAATAAAAGTCTTTATTATAGTGGCAGATAATATGTTAAAATATAATGCGTTTAATAATTTTATATCTACCTTGTGCCATATGTGTAATGAATAATATCCTGCGACATATAATAAGTGATTAATAACATAAATTGCAATTAAATAAAATAAGATATTATGTACTTAGATTAATATGAAGCACACACTTTGCACATGTTAATAACCAATATTAGTTGATATGCCAGCAAAAATTGCTTATATTGTTTAAATAACGGAAACCTAAACAACCAATAACTATCTAGAATCTAAAAGTATTTGAGCATAACCTAAATGAAAACTATCTATATCTATACTGAAAAAATACGTGATCTTTTTTCATAGAGAGTAAAGTATCACGAATCCTTTTCAGGTTTGACCCTTTTAGTAGCTATTGGATCCTCAGTAGCATCTTCATGGGCGTTATCTTTGTGGCTCTTTTTGATGGTAGTTTCTGATGCTGGTTCTTCATCGAGTATGTCAACTACAATAGAATTTTTAAATGCAATAGGCTTTTTAACTTCTTGTACTTCTTCTGTAATGAAGCTTCATGCAGTTCGATCTCCGACATTTTTTGCATCAAGTTTGATAAGAAATATGTATTCTTTGCTTCTACTTAGCACCAAGCTATGATAAAATGTGGATTCTTCATTTTGTATCAAAGAAGAGAATGTATAAGTAGTTGCAAGTTTTATACATTCTCCAATTTTATGGTTTTATGCTCACACCTCATGATGACAATCATGTTTTGGATATTAGAGAATGTGTATATCTATAATGAGGAGATTTAGTGACTCGTTTTTTAAAAAAGAAAGAAAAAGGTAACTGAATCTCCTCATAATTGAAATATAAAAAGCAGTTTCAAGTAGAGAATAAATAACTTTTTCTGATATAATAAATAACTTTTTCTGATATTGATTGTACGTACGATTTAACATTGCAACCAATCAAATATCTTGCAGCTTCAAATAGTGTGACAGTACATATATCAGCCTCTGTATAATGAGCAGTACTGTCAGTCTCTGTACAGTCAGCAATTGTACAATTAGCAGCCTCTGTGAAAATGTTCAGCTTTAGTAGAAATCTGAAAAAAAAAATAGATATAAAACTATTAGCCCATGTATTGATTTTTAAAATTGCTGCAAAGTAATTTTGATCTTTGTGTATTACCTGTTTTCATAATCACTTTTTTCTGTGAGGTAGAGAGGACATTTTGAATCGCCATGCTCCACTTTTTTATAACATTTGGTGCAAGATGCATAGTACGGATCATTTGGATTTATTATCTTTTTGATTATTGCATTGAGTTTACAATATTTAAGCTAAAAATAGACATACGAAAGAGGTTAGGATTAATACTTTTGGAACACATAAATTTTATGATGTAATTGAAGAATAGTACCTCATTATCAAACAAACCACAAGCAATATCCCAATTGTCAATGTTTTAGCTGTTTTAATACGCCAAGTTGGTAGTAGAGTAATATTTGGGTGTATTTTCTTTTGCAATAAAGACCTGCAAGGTATTTATTTAGTATAGTATGAGAACTATATTTTCAATGTTCATTAATAAGAAATGTGAATTTATATTATCATTCGTGTAGAGATGTTGCCTTTTCAAAAGTGGGATCTATCCACATAGTAGTGATTGATGTTGAACCTAGCCCAAAATTTTCTACAATGATGGAAAGAAAAAAATTAGTGCCTAAAAAAGGCGTAGAATTTAGTATAAAGAGAAGAACTTTTAAGAAAATAGCTTGGTATAGTGTAGTCTTAACATCACAGAATACTACTATGAGATTTTCAGTAGACAACTTTTGAAGCAATTCATTTTCTATATTTGATACTTCACCCCATAATGTTATAGTCTTTCGATCACACCTAAATGTTGCAGTAAAACAAATAAGATTGAATTAAAAAAATTATATTATAGGAGGTAGAGAAGAGAAACAAAGTAGG
>NC_061113.1:245379611-245387162 GCF_002878395.1 Capsicum annuum
AATAATAATAATAATAATAATAATAATAATAATAATAATAATAATAACGACGTCGTTTTAACACAAAAAAAAAAACTTTGACAGTGCACAAATATGACCTTTAACTATTCAAAACTGCACAAATATGACCTCTCTCCAAGTTAGCTCTTTTAACGACGCGGCACTGTGTGATTGGATTACCTTTCCACGTAGGCACGAGTGAAACTCACGCATGGGGTTGTAAAATCGGAGCTCATATTTGTTCAGGTTTTGAATAGTTAAAGATCCTATTTGTGCACTATCAAAATTTAAGGTCAAAGTTATAATTTCATGTCAAATTTAGAATCATTTTTATGTATTAACTCAAAAAGCAATAAGGAAAAAGTATTCTAATGATAATTAATTATATATATACCTTGAAAGTTTTTTTACTGAAGTTGACTCATCTATATAATATATATATATATATATATGTATGTATGTATGTATATAAGCAAAAAAGATGAAAGCTTCTTGTTGAAACAAAATATATGGCTTGGTTATCGATCCATAACTAATGAATTTAATTTTGTACCTCCCTTAGTAGAGACCTTTTTCCATTCTTATTCGAGCATCTCAAGAGTGAGGTTAGTAAAACGTTTGTTTGAGCCATTTAAAATTTTGAGGCTTCGAAATTTTATGATTTTAATTTATTTAAAATAATATTAAAGATTGTAAAAATAAAAGGTACAAAATTTAAATAAAAAAAAAAGAAATCTACTTTTAAAAATATTTTAGAACTTTGATTTAAACAATTCAAATCTTCATAGTAATAAATAACATTTTTACAACAGTATTAATGGAAATGCATTGCAAACAAATGACTAACATCTTACTAATTAAAATTAGTTTTTTCTCATAAATATTAATATTACCATGTGAAAGTAATTGATTAATGTCTTCTAAAAATACTACTAAAAAAAAAAGTAGTACTTAAGAACCAAAAAAATTATTTTAAAGCCATGTATTAAAATTTGACGATCTTGTCAAGCATGTTACCGCTGCTGGAATTAGTAGAAGAGAAGGGGTTTCAATTTGCATAAAATTATAAGGTGTAAATATGTAAAAAAAAACATATATATAAATTGTTGAGTATTCTGAATATATAAGCGAAAAAAGTTGTTATAGTCTTATTTGGTCATGAAAATCATAATTTTTTTGGAGTTAGAACTGAAATTGGGAGTGAACTGAAGTTGGAATTGGAGTTGAGTTTGGCTATGAATAAAAATTAAAGTTGTTTCTGAAATTTTGTGATATGAGTGAAAAAGGTGAAAACAAGTAAAACTTGTTTTTCACTTTTCCAAATACAATTCCGCGGAATATTATTTGAAATTTTCATAGTCAAACGTTCATAGTCAAACGCTTGTTTTCACTTTTTTCATTAAAGTAAAATAATTTTTCAAAAAAATATAAATAATTTTCATGACCAAACGACTACTAACTTAGTGGTTCAAAAGTAGTTGTAAGGTAGAATTCCATATCTATGACACTTTAGTATTTCCTTTAATTGCCTTATATAAATCTCTCTTTCAGATGAGAGTTTCTCTATTTCTAAAGTAGTTATGTACACTCTGCTCTATCACTTTATATTTGGTGTTAATATTGATTTGTATTAAATAGTGTTGCAAGCTGTCGAGAGTCTATCAAAAATAATTTCTTCAATATTTATATATGCTCTGCTCTCTGACTCTACATTTGAGTGTTAATATTGATTTGTATTAAATAGTGCCGCAAGCTATCTCTATTTCTAAATTATTTATGTAACTTTGTATTTGGGTGTACAATTGTCTCTATTTTTAAAGTATTTATGTACTTTGACTCTGTATTTGGATTTTAATAGTGCTGCAAGCTGTCTTTATTTCTAAAGTATTTATGTACTCTCTTTTATGTACTCTCTGACTCTGTATTTGAGTGTTAATATTGATTAGTATTATACAGTGCTGCAAGCTGTCTATATTTCTAAAGTATTTATGTACTCTCTGACTCCGTATTTTGGTGTTAATAGTGCTGCAAGCTATCACTCTATTTCTAAAGTATTTATGTACTCTATGGCTCTGTATTTGGGTGTACGCTTTGCTGTCTCTATTTCTAAAGTATTTATGTACTCTCTGACTGTATTTGAGTGTTAATAGTGCTGCAAGCTGTCACTCTATTTTTAAAATATTTATGTACTCTCTATTTGAGTGTTAATATTGATTTGTATTAAATAGTGCAAGCTGTTTTTATTTTTAAAGTATTTAAGTACTTTATATTTTAGTGTTAATAGTCCCGCATATCTTTATTTCTAAAGTATTTATGTACTCTTTGACTTTGTATTTGGGTATTAATATTGATTTGTATTAAATAGTGTTGCAAGCTGCTATTTCAGTATTTATATACACTCTGCCCTGACTAGGTATTTGGATGTTTATATTGATTTGTATTAAATAGTGCTGCAAGCAGTGCAGTGTAAGCTGGTGAAGGGCAACCAGCAGTAACATGGTCATTAAACAAGAGCTACCCAACAGGAAAAAGACTCAAACTACAAGATAGTGAAAGTGAAATTATGTTATGCCACAGTGAGCAAATTGAACAGAGGATAGAGGAAGCCAAATGACAATCTCATCAAGAAGGATAAAACTTGTCAATTAGACGTTGTCACCATGCCATATAAACCTTCAAACAACAATTTCATGTGGACCATAGAGAAAGATGTTCCTACTGCGTTCTCCGTCACCTCTCTTATTGGATTCTATTTGGTTGAGAAGAGAGAGGCCAAAAGTCTCGGACGAAAATGATCTGCTTTCTCCATCATCTCGTCGGGCGAAAATAATCTTACTAGTATGATATTCTTCTATAACAAAAGTTATAACACAAGTACTACTCCCTTCGTTTCGTTTTAGTTGGCGCTTTTTATAAAAATATTTGTTTTAATTTAGTTATTTCTTTGATGAAATCAAGAGAATTTTATTATGTTCTTTCAATATTACCCTTAACATTAAATGATTAAATAAAATGTATTTACTCAAATTCATATTTTTAATGCATAATTAATAAATTATTTTAGTAAAATAAGCTTCTATTAAATAATTTCAAGTGTATCAAGTCAATAAGGCCAATTAAAACGAAACGGAGGGAGTACTACTCTAGTTAATGCTTTATTAATTGGGGCAGGTAAGCATTGGAATTGTTGAGTTACCTATGAAAACGTAAAGCTTGGACAAAACGGTGCCCAATTGTTCGTCCAGCCAACAAAATATTTCGTCAGTTCTACACTTTATCTCTGCAACCTGAAGCTGTAAAACAAAAGAAAGTAACTCTGCGCTAATTAATAATATAGATTTCACACCAAAGATAAGTTCACGTTGCATTTCCTAATTCCTGATTTATGCCAAAAACCAAAAACAAAAAAAAAAAAAAAAAAACCGAAAACAAAAAATCCCAGTAAAATTGAAGTGCAAAGTAATGCTTGTTGACGATATCGAGATTAATAATCTATGTTGACCCAAGAAGAAGGCTATGAAAGCAGTTTACCCAGATGCAAACATCAGTGACTAGTGACTAATTCCACAGCTCGAACATGTAACCTAGGTCACACAATAATAACTTTACCATTCTTTCAAGGCTCCCTGCTAGCAATTTAAAGGTACATCTGCAATTATAATGCAACTAGTCATGGGAAAGCAAACAAAGAACAGATAATATAGTAGAGACACATGATTAAATAATTATCTGTGGTTAAATTCACTAATTCAAGTCCAGAGTACAACCATTTTTTATTACTACATGACAGAAGCAACTTCTGGAACTCTACAGATCCGGGCTAAACCAGAAAGACTGGAGTCCAATATGTACCTGGTACACGGAACAACCATGATATCTGGATTTAAGCAACAAAACTAACATAAGAACCAAGTCCCTCTTGCATTCATGAGAAATGAAGAATTTAATTTGGAGACACGAGTGCAACTTGTTCATGATAATCATTCCAAATCCAATTTTTAAATTTATCCGGACGCCCTCTCATCAGTCTTATTAATCTCAAATTCTAGTTATTCGATACTCCTCTACAAGGGCAAATAAATATTAACGGATAGTTTGGTGTGATAATATTTATATTGTGTTTGATAGACAGTACTCTTCTGTCCATCTTTAATTGTTTAAATTATCCATCTCAAATTAAGATGATACATTAATTAAGAAAAATAATTAATAACATGACTAGTTGATTACAGTGCTCTTATTAAATGATGTCCACATTTTAATTAAAGAAAAAGTAATCAATGCAAAGGGTAAAATATGAAAAAAAATTGTCTATTCTTGATTAATGAAAAAAACAAGTAAAATGAGAAATCAAATTAGGAAATTTGGGACGAATAATTTGAGACAGAGGAAGTATTATTTTTTAACATAATAAATTTATTGTTTTGAGAAATGCATTAAATATTATTTAATGTTAAGAGTGAAATGAGTAAAAATAGATAAATTATCCAATTTGTTTTATAAACTAAACAAGTATTACTGCACATTCCAAAATAAAAAAATGAATAAATAAATATGAATTGAATGAAGGGAGCATAAATTAAAAATTATAATTATAGAATTATAAAATAATTTAATTCGCATATTAAATGACCACAAGCATAAAATAATTGATAATATAAAAATAGTCGAAGTTGAATATTCTCTTAGGGCTCATTTGTTTGCACTTAATGGAGGTTTGAATCTGAATGGTTCAAACTTCAGATCATTAAGTACATTTATTATTTATTAAGATTTTAGCTCTTAATAGGGCTTAATCATTCAGATCTAAAATCAAGTCTTAATAGGTCTGAAAGATATTATGGTGTTGGATAATTTTCACCGCCACTCTATTCATAATCATCAGTCACCACTACTAACCACCTCCACCATCACAACCACCATCGACAACAAATATCGCTGCTAACCACTATTGTCAACCGCTACCACACCTACTGCTTCTATTATTCTAATTATATTCACCGCCACTACCACCATCAACAACAACACCATCACCAATCACTATTGACCAACTCATCTATCACGACTAGCACCACTACTAACTACCACTAATACATCACAACCTGCACACATTCTTCGATCGCCACCACCATTATCACTAGTAACACAACTTCTACCATCGATACAATTTATCTAGCAACCATCTCCACCATCACAACTAACAACATCTCCAACTAGCACCAACAAATCGTCAACCATCATGCATTCATTTTTCAGCCATCACAATCAACACCTCCGACTACTAACATCAAGCAACGTTACATCACAACCACCACCGTCACTATCAACCGCCACCATCATAGCAATCACTACAATACCAACTATCACCACCAATATTACTAATCACTAACATCAACCATTGTCATCGCAACCATCATTATAAATCATTTCCATTATCACTAACAAACATAAATATTTTTTTCAATCAAATAATAATTTTGTTGTATTAAATTACATACTTTTCCAATAGATGATTAGTTTTTGTTTGAATTATATTTTTTATTTTATTATATATATAAATAATTTTTGTTTGCACATTCAGATGTTGAAAAACAGTCTTAATCATTCAGTTTTCAAATCTAAAGACAACATCTTAATCATTCAGACGTGCATTCAGATTCCGACGTCTGAGTCTTAAAAAAAACAAATACAGTCTTAATCTTTATGATAGTGAAAGATTCCAACCCCTTCCAAAATTTAGAGGAATATCACTTGTGTGTAGCGTGGATAGAAATTAATTTTGGGATTTTTTTTCATGTTTACGATTAGTTATAAATATAAAAATATATTAATATGGTACAAGAGAAAGAAATAAGTAAGTAAATATAGATAAGAAATAAATAGAATAATTTAATTAAATTAGGGATAGTGCTAAATGGCCATAAAAATTTGGCCATAATTATAAAAAGACTTCAATGACCTTTCTCCTTCAAAATAAATTATTTTTTTTCTTTTTTTAATTAAAGAAAATTAAAGTCTTTATTATTTTCTAAACTTAAAAGTCAATTACCACATTGAAAAATGATAATCAATAAATGACTATTCAATAAAATAAGAAAATATATTTGTTTATTTTAAATAAGTTTAATAAAATGTATTTATTGTACAGGATCAAAATGTAGTGAAAATTAAATTCACTATATCAACCATGAGACGGGACAGAGGGAGTAAGTAGCAGTAAAATGTATTTATTTATTTTAAATAAGTTGAAATTTAGGACAGATAATTTTGTTATTAAAATATTTTTAAATTATATTTAAAAAATTATTTAAATTATGTAATTTAAATTTTTAAATAATATCCGTTATACCCTTTGCTTCAATTTATATGGTATTGATACAATTTTGAGAGTGTACTAAATTTTTTATATATTTTTAAAATATTTTAATTTATTAATTATTGTGATTTATAGTACTTGTTCTTTTGTCTCAATTTATGTGTCAGTAATAAAATTTAGAGAGTCAATTAAATTTTTTACGTCTTTTTAATTATTTTAAGTTGTTAATTATTAGGATTTATAATACTTTTAAGTAATTCTGAAATATATAATATATTAAAAAGTAAAGTTAAATAAACAAATATAAAATAAAATATCTACGCAGACAACACAAGCAAACATGTCGATCTATTGTCTGTTTATCATTCTTTATAAGTGAGATAAGTAAATCACAAATGCCCATTTAAGTGGTACAATACTTAATTATTTTTAATTATTATGTTAAAATTAAAGTAAATTATATATTTGAATAATTTATAAAAATAATTTTTGAAATATTTCAATAACTACAAATCATCACATTTTAGAAGTGGTAAATGTTGACATATTATAAAAATCATTCATATAGTCATATGTGCCGAACCAAAGAGAGTGAGACATAAATGTTGATGGTACAAGTCTTTCGCCCCTATGTTACGCCGGTTTGATAAATTGTGAATCATTACTTATATTTGTTACTAAATTGACCTCTAATTCTTTATTTTTTAAGTATATGGTGAAATAAAATTAAAATATACATAATTTAATAATTCTCAGGCATAATTTGTAAGATATCGCAATAACGACAATTCAACATACCTTAACCTGATAAACGTTGACATTTATAAAAATTATGCATATAGTTCACATCTGTCGAACAAAAGAGAATGAGATGTAAGTGTTAATTATATAAGTCCTTCACCCCTATATTACGTCGATTTGATAGATTATGAATTATTATTTGTTACTAAAATGATCTCTAATGATTTTTTTTTTATTATTAAGCTTAAATAAAATTTATATATATATAATTTTTAGATTTAATTTATAAAATATTGTGATAACAACAAATCAACACACTTTACCTTGGTCAAGTGTTACGACAACGGTTATTTTATTCGAGGATTCAAACCTCATCTATTTGAACAATGTTTTTATAGTCTAATACTAAATTATTAATAATTATTATAGATATAGTGATAATTAGTTGAACCAAGGATTAATAATTGAACATAGCTATCACAAAAGTGTATTTG
>NC_061113.1:245390162-245405190 GCF_002878395.1 Capsicum annuum
TATTTAATACAAATCAATATTAACACCAAATATAAAGTGATAGAGCAAAGTGTACATAACTACTTTAGAAATAGAGAAACTCTCAACTGAAAGAGAGATTTATATAAGGCAATTAAACAAAATACTAAAGTGTCCTAGATATGGAATTCTACTAACTTACAACTACTTTTGAACCACTAAGTTAGTAGTCGTTTGGTCATGAAAATTATTTATAGTTTTTTGAAAAATTATTTTGCTTTAGTGAAAAAAGTGAAAACAAGCGTTTGACTATGAACGTTTGACTATAAAAATTTCAAATAATATTCCGCGGAATTGTATTTGGAAAAGTGAAAAACAAGTTTTACTTGTTTTCACCTTTTTCACTCATATCACAAAATTTCAGAAACAACTTTAATTTTTATTCATAGCCAAACTCAACTCCAATTCCAACTTCAATTCTAATTCCAAAAAAATTATGATTTTCATGGTCAAATAAAACTATAACAACTTTCTCTTCTACTAATTCCAGCAGTGGTAACATGCTCGACAAGATCGTCAAATTTTAATACATCACTTTATATATATATATATATATATATATATATATATATATATATACAAACAAAAATATTATTAATAATTTAAAATAATATTTTTGGTTCTTAAGTACTACTTTTTTTTTAGTAGTATTTTTAGAAGACATTAATCAATTACTTTCACATGGTAATATTATTATTTATGAGAAAACACTAATTTTAATTAGTAAGATGTTAGTCATTTGTTTGCAATGCATTTCCATTAATACTGTTGTAAAAATGTTATTTATTACTATGAAGATTTGAGTTGTTTAAATCAAAGTTCTAAAATATTTTTATAAGTAGATTTCTTTTTTTTTTTTATTTAAATTTTGTACCTTTTATTTTTACAATCTTTAATATTATTTTAAATAAAACTAAAATCATAAAATTTCAAAGCCTCAAAATTTTAAATGGCTCAAACAAACGTTTTACTAACCTCACTCTTGAGATGCTCGAATAAGAATGGAAAAAGGTCTCTACTAAGGGAGGTACAAAATTAAATTCATTAGTTATGGATAGATAACCAAGCCATATATTTTGTTTCAACAAGAAGCTTTCATCTTTTTTGCTTACACACACACACATATATATATATATTATATAGATGAGTCAACTTCAGTAAAAAAACTTTCAAGGTATATATATAATTAATTATCATTAGAATACTTTTTTCTTATTGCTTTTTGAGTTAATACATAAAAATGATTCTAAACTTGACATGAAATTATAACTTTGATCTTAAATTTTGATAGTGCACAAATAGGATCTTTAACTATTCAAAACCTGAACAAATATGAGCTCCGATTTTGCAACCCCATGCGTGAGTCTCACTCGCGCCTACGTGGAAAGGTAATCCAATCACACAGTGCCGCGTCGTTAAAAGAACTGACTTGGAGAGAGATCATATTTGTGCAGTTTTGAATAGTTAAAGGTCATATTTGTGCACTGTCAAAGTTTTGCTTTTTGTGTTAAAACGACGTCGTTATTATTATTATTATAATAATAATAATAATAATAATAATAATAATAATAATTTTTTATTTATTTCTATAGTAGCAGCACCTAACTTTTTTAAAATTTTAAAAAAATATTATTATTATTATTATTTATTTTTTTCTATAGCAGCAGCACCTAACTTTTTTTTAATTAAAAAAAAACAGCCACTAGCAGGGATCGAACCCGCACAATAGGCTAAAGGAAATGCCCAAGAAGAACAAATAACACCACTGGGCTATCTAAGTGCCTTGTTTCGTGTGGTTTAACATTAATATACGTACATAAATATACATTTTCTATATTATATATATACAACGTAATTTTTTTACCGAGGAGTTCGGGTGAACCCCATGGCAACTACGTAGGTTCGTCCCTTGTTAATTTAATAACATTTTAATAATGTTAATTTAATTATATTAATATAACGTTAATTTAATATACTACTACTACTATCCTTAATAACATTAATTTAATAACGTTTTATTAAAACTATAATTTTTTTATTATTAGTATAGTTTTATCTTTAATTTAATATTTAAATAAATAATATTTAGATATATTATATAACTTAAATTCGTCCTCTGTTTTATAATATATATACATATCCGCTCGATTTTTTCATATGAGGCTGACCCGCCTAATTAACACTCAAATATAGAGTGAGAGTACATAAATATTTTTAAAATAGAGACAGCTTGCAACACTATTTAATACAAATCAATATTAACACCCAAAATATTTTAGAAATAGAGACAGCTTATAGTACTATTTAATACAAATTAATATTAACACTCAAATACAGAGTGTACACTCAAATACAGAGTTAGAGACAGCTTGTAACACTATTTAATACAAATCAACATTAACACCCAAATACATATTCAAATCAATATTAACACCAAATATAAATACAAGTCAGAAACAGCTTGCAACACTATTTAATACAAATCAATATTAACACCTAAATACAGAGTCAGAGAGCAGAGTCTAGACCCAAATACAGAGTCAAAGAGTACATAAATACAGAGTCTAGACCTAAATACAGAGTCAGAGAGTACATAAATTTTAAAGACATCTTGCAACACTATTTAATACAAATCAATATCAACATCCAAATATAGAGTCAGAGAGCAGAGTGTACATAAATATTTTAGAAATAGAGAAATTATTTTTAATAGACTCTCGATAAATTATTTTTAATAGACTCTGGACAGCTTCCAGCATTATTTAATACAAATCAATATTAACACCCAAATATAGAGTGAGAGAGCAGACTTTATAAATAGAGAAATTATTTTTAATAGACTCAACTGAATGAGAGATTTATATAAAGAATATTAAAGTGATAATAGATATAGATTTCAAACTAATGACTTACAAGTACTTTTGAACCACTAAGTTATTATAACAACTTTGTTCGTTCATAGATTCAATAGTTTATATTTATTTAAAAAAAACAACCTATTTACATCTTATAATTTTATGCAAATTGAACCCCCTTCTCTTCTACTAATTGAAGCAGCGGTAACATCCATTAATTTATTCTTTCAAACTAACGGAATGGTAACATCCATTAATTTACTCTTTCAAACTAACGGAATGGTAACATCCATTAATTTATTCTTTCAAACTAACGGAATATGCTCGACAAAATCGTCTCAATAAAAATTAACAGTCTAAAGTCAAATTTTAATACATGACTTTACGTATATATATACAAACAAAAATATTATTAATAATCTAAAATTATTTTTTGGTTGTTAAGTACTACCTTTTTTGGGTAGTATTATTAGAAGACATTAATCGATTACTTTCACATAGTAATATTATTATTTGTAAAAAAAATTAATTTTAATTAATAAGATGTTAGTCATTTATTTGCAATGCATTCCTTTGAATATTGTTGTAAAAATGTTATTTATTAATATGAAGATTTGAATTGTTTAAATCAAAGTTCTAAAATATTTTTAAAAGTAGATTTCTTTCTTTTTATTTAAATTTTGTACTTTTTATTTTACCATCTTTAATATTATTTTAAGTGAAATTAAAATCATAAAATTTATATTAAATTTTTTGAAGCCTCAAAATTTTAAAAGCCTCAAGCAAACGCTTTACTAGTCTCACCCTTGAGTCACTCTGATGCTCGAATAAGAATGGAAAAAGGTCACCACTAAGGGGGTACAAAATTAAATTCATTAGTTATAGGTCGATAACCAAGCCATATATTTTGTTTTAACAAGAAACTTTCATCTTTTTGCTTCCTCACCATCTCAGTAACCGCTTTTATCACCATATATATATATATATAACATTTGTTTGAGGAACCACTCAATACATGCTTGTTTATAACTATCAAGGAGTAACTTCTCCTATTTTCACTCTAACACTTATTCTATTTCCTATTTTACTGTACCTTTTTCTTTTATTTTTCAAATAACACTTATTCTTCATATTTTCATTCCAATTTCTTTTCTTTTTCTCACGTTTTTCACCTTAATAGATAAAGACCGTGCTCCACAAAATAAGAACTATCAATTTTACAGTTATTGTATGTTATCTCTTCCCCAAAATTTATATGTTTTATATTCTTTTTGTTCATCTTTATTCTTGCGATTTTTTTATTTTTTTTTTGTAATTTTTAATTGTATGATTGTGGAGGTTTTCTCTAATGGTAGAATAATTAAAGAAATCAGCGAGCGTTGAAAAGGTGAAGTCGAAACATCGTAATGATTCAGCGAAGATGGCCGAAATAGTGAAACAAAAGGGATTGAAGAAATCTTCATCTCCAAAAATACAAAGATCCGAGAAAAAAATTAAAAAATCAAGCAAAAATTTAAGTCCTGGTGTTGAAACTCTTCTGAATATGATTTTGAAGAATATAAAGACGAAGAGGTATTTCTATATGTACTTATTAACTAATGGATACTCATTTGGATATATATACAAACCTGGTTGTATATAATTTTTTGGGGGCTTGTGTGTGTATCTATATATTGTATACACAAATGCAAATTCATATGTATTTTTGTACAGTATTGAATTTGTCTTTAAACTTTTCTATTTCATTGTAAAGAGTAACAAATGTATTTATTTATATTTTTTACTGTTTAAGATATGTGTTATGTATTTTTCGATTGTCTATATGTATATAGTTGTGCTTTTTGTTATAGAGATTTGTGTCCAATATGTGTATATACACATATGGGTCAGATATGTATTTTCGTAAATACATATGTAGATATATATGTATTTTCTGTACTGTAAATACATATGCAGATCTGTATTACTATGTATTTTGTATATTTTTTAATATGTATATGCGAAAGCGTAACTGTAATGTAGTTTAATACTGAAACCGTAACTATAACGTATTTTAATAAATGAAACATGATTGTCATTGAAAAATTAATCACATCACAACAACTATTTTAAAATGTATCATTTACGATATTTCCTGCATAAATGCCTATTGTGGTCCTTAAACCCACAAACACTACATGAATTGATATTTTTTTCTGAACATATCCCTTTTTGATTTCTAATACAAATACAAAATATTTTTTTAAAAATACAAGTGTATCGATGAAAATAAAATAAAATAAAATAAAATAACAAAATAAAAATGCAATATGCAGCCAATAATAAAATACAAATATAAAACAATCATTTCAAATACAAGTGTGAATTATATAAAATATAAATGATTGTGCGAACTATAAAATACAAATACAATTACAAACTATAAAATAAATACAAATACAAGTGTGAACTATAAAATGAGTACAATTGTATCAACAAATATAAAATATAAATAATGATGTGAATATAAATACAATAAATGATTGTAGTGCTTTCATTATCATCCATAACTTGTGCTCGACGTAGCCATATTTTTTAAAAATTCAAAAAAAAGATAAAATAGAATTCAAAAGAAAATGAATTTTTTAAAAAAAAAGCAGAAAGAAAATTAAAAGTTAGAGATCGAAGAGTAAAAAAAAGGAAAAAAAATAAAATAGAAAAAGAAAAAAAAGTGAAAAGGGAAACAAAGAAAAAAGAGAAATAGAAAAATAAAAATAAAAGATAAAAGAGAGAAATAAAAAAATTAAAAATAAAAAAAATAAAAATAAAAAATAAAAATAAGAAAAGAAAGAGAATATGAATAAGAAAAAAAATAAGAAAATGAAAGATAAAAAGACATAGAAAAAAGAAAAAAAAAGATACACAGAAGAAAGGAAAGAAAGTGAAAAGAAAAAAAAAAGAAAAAAACAAAAAGAAATCAAAAGAGAAAAAAAAGGAGTTTGAAATAGAATCCTTTTAAGTAGAAGTAATTTATGGAAAAGACATTTAATGTTTTAAATAGAGTAATTTATATAAATTAAGAGGTATTTATGGAAAAGAAATTTTCACATTTAATTCATGGATAATTATGTCATGTTTAACTCAACTAATTTGAGTTAAAATGGGGTAGTAAAACAATTTGTGTATGTATTTACATAACAATAGTTTGTTCAAATACAAAATACAAATTATTATTTTAAGTAAGAATGCTATTTATGAAATTTTCTCCTTTTTTCTAATAGGTGAGTCAACTTCAGACAAAAACTTTCAAGGAATATATCTAATTAATTATAATTAGGATACTTTTTTCCTTATTGTTCTTTTAATAATCAGATACATCACCAAGAGTAAAAAGGCATTACTTGTCCTTGTGAAGTTGAAGAATTAAGTAGGAGAGTTTGGTGAAGGGAGGAGAAAAGGGCACCATAAGCAGTGATTCCAAAGCAAGAAAAAACAATTGATGTTACAACAAAGATGGCAGAAATGGTTGCCATGATTGTGTTTTTTTTTTTTTTGGTTGCACTTTCAAAGTATGTAGAAGAGAGAGATTGAGTGGGGGTCGAGATTAAAAAAAGAAATAGTGTACCACTAATTTATGTTTTATCAGAAAGTGGTGATAATATGGGACAAGAAGTTTTTTTTTTTTTTTGGTTAACTAGAAAATGCATTAAAAAAAAAGGTAGTATTTATAGAGTAAAAGCTCAGTCAGGCTCAAGAACAAAAATAGCTAGGCTATGCCCATGGGAGAAGACAGGAACATTTCTAAGATGACTAGTTCCTCTTATATTTACCCACACAAGTTGGGCTAAAAAGGGGGGCGATGGATTACAAAAAAACTGTATTTTTCAAAAACTTTCATCTTGGCACCATGCTTAGCTAATGCATCAGTTACTATGTTCTGCTCCTTATTGCAGTGATGAATCGGAGGGCATCCCAATCTGCTTAACAACAACCTGCATTCATGGAGTAAGGGGTTATAGAGAAGGTTTTCATTCTTAAGCATTAAAATAATCTCTTTTGAGTCAATGTTAATATCGATAGGCCACAAACGATGCTCCTAAACTAAATTAAGGCCCCTAGTGAGAGCTAAGAGTTCCATTAAGTTATTAGTAGCATGGGAGAAGTATTGGGAGAAGCCCACCACCCGGTCCCCATTAGAGTTCTTAACGACTCTTCATGTTCCATCATTGCCGGGGTTTCCTAAGCAGGACCCATCGGTGTTAAAGTTTGTAAGAGTTTCTGGGAAGAGCAGTTCATGAGAAAGGAATAGGGATGCGAGGGGAGGGATGAGGAAAATGGTTAAGCTGGGAGAATTCAACAACTTTAGAGTAAGCCTGTCTAAATGAAGAATGTGAGGATTTGTTATAAAAAAGATTTGAGTTTCTAGATCTCCAAATGGTCCATAAACAGAAAGGTAAAAGAGTAGACTAGGTGGTGAAGTTGTCATTATTGCAATTGTGCAAAAGGTTCAAAGTGCTACTCCAGCTAGACAGGCTAAAAAAATTGAGGGTGATGGGAATCTCACCTGTGTACTCATGAGGAGGTTGGACCAGAGGGAGGAAGCATGGCATCAGTTAAAGAAAAGATGATTATTGTCCTCCAGAGGGTGGGCACAGTTGGGACAAGAGGGAGGAGCATTGATACCTCTGTGAGCAAGGGTGGATCTGGTGGGAAGGGTGCGGTGGTGAATAAGCCAAAGAAAAAACTTAATCTTATTGGGAGCTTTTATTTTCAAGACCTAATTCAAGCAAAGGTTGGCTCGGGTTGAGGTAGTTCTCTTGGTCAGAAGGTAGTGATAGGCAGATCTCCAAGTAAATTTCCCATTACCAATGAGGAGCCAACACCGGGAGTCAGAGTGGATAGAATGATCGGGTAAAAAGGTATTCTTGATCTTAGCTTCTACAATCTTAGGAATAAGGAAAGGCAAGGAATCCAGGTTCAAGGTTACATTTTTTCTAGTAAGAGGCCAGCTTCATAGGGGTGAGGGGACTGGGAAGAGGACCTTGGATAATAGAGGAGAGGGGAGTGAGGGAAGGGACCCAGCGGTCCTGCCATATATTCACCTTATTGCCATCATGGATAGACTAATGGATAGCATACTTACAGAGGTTCCATCCTTTTTGGATGTTTTTCCAAATAGGGGAGGGGGAATAGAAATTCCTGTGAGGCTGAGAGTGGTACTTCCTAGTAAGGACTTGGGCCCATAAGGAGCAGGGATTTGTGTGAAGTTTCCAAGAAAGGCTACAAAGAAGGGTGTCATTTTTAAGGCTGGCAGATTGCATCCCAAACCCACCTTGTTGTTAGACTGAGTGACAGTGTCCCGGCTAATCATATGCAGTTTTTTCTTAACAGCAGTAGTCCCTCAGATAAAATTCCTTTAAGTTCTGTCAATGAGTTTATGTATTTTACTAGGGAGGCAGATGAATTATATGAAATGATTGGGAATGCTACTAAGACAGGCCTTAGCAAGGGTAGTTCTACCAACCATGTTTAGGAATTTTATTTTCTACCCAACAAGCCTGGTATTCATATTATCCAAAATGAATTGAAAATAAGAAGACTTTGGGGTCCCTGAAAACATTGGGAAGCCCAACTATTTACCAAAAGAGGTGCCGACTTTGATTCCCAAAAGTTATGAAAGGACAGTTTCAGTGGAAGAATCACAATTACTAAAAAATATGACCTTGAATTTAAGATAGCTAACTTTTTGCTCAGAGTGATTGCTAAAATTATCAAAGGTCCTAATTATGGTGTTGCATTTAGCCCTATCAGCTTTAGCAAGAAGGGTGAGGTCATCAACAAAGAAGAGCTGAGAAATTTGGGGGGCCCTTCTACTTATCTGAATAGGTGTCCACTGAAGTGTGTCCACCTCATGATGGATGTCATACCCGATTTTTACCTAAGGTCAAAACGAGCACGACATTATGGACTCAAAAATAATTGATTTTGTACAAAGTCGCCACCTAATTTTTAAGAAAAAATAGAAAACCTATTTATTTATTAACAAGTATAACTTTATTTAATCTACGAACCAATTTAGATTCTAGGTAAGGGTTCAAATTATTTTGAAGGAAAGGTATTTGGCACCCTTCAGAATCTACAAATATGATTCACGGCCAGACTTAGGTTTTTTACAAGGCGAAGGAAAAAATCAATGTTTATAAATACAAATCTAAAATATGCATTAAAATAATATAAACAATTTGCATATAAAGAATTTATAAATTACATAAATTATTGTATATAAAAAATGTGTGAAAATGATCGAATGTATATAAGAATGTGTATAGAAAGAAAAGAAAAATTGACTAAAGAAAAAATTATTTTAAAGAAAAAAATTACGCAATATTTTTAAATATATAAGTATGAATTAATTGATAAAATATCTAAATTAATTTATTTTTTCTATATAAATAGTAACGACCTAAATTTGCCTAACGCATGATAAAAATTGCGTAAATAAACAATATCCCTCCCTACACCTCAAAAATAAAAATTTCACTATAATTTAATATTTGTACAAGTGTAAAAGTAAAAAAATACAAACATAAAAATTAAAGTTTTCTTTGAATGCTATTCTCGGTGAGTATTCCCAACTACCTCTACAAATACTTGTAAATAAAATGTTAGTAATAAATAAATAAGTATCAAAATAAATTGAAAAGATATATATGCATTTATGTATCAAAAATATATTTTTTCTTTAAAAGAGGGCTCGGATTAGATTTTAAATATGTCATGGCTACGAAGTGGTTGCTCAATTTATTGGTCATCCTAAATTATCTTGCAAGATACAAATCGTAAAATCTTTTACATTATTATAAAAATTTTGTCATCGCCCAAATTTATTTATTTTATTATGTATTTATATGCATAATATCCGTCTTTTATTTGTGTAGGCCTCAAAAATCAATGGAGAATTCTTCATCGGCCAAGTATCGACCCTTAATATAAAATAATTTTGATAACATAAAGTCCGTTTTTTGTAATGGGGTGACCTCAAATATCCAGATGGGGAGATAATTTCATTAGCCAAATATTAACTAATATCAATAAAAATATCAACAAAATAACAACGAGAAAAAAATAAAATAATCAAATATAACTTTCAAACAACTTTTAACAATCTAAACAGAACATTATTAATATATAATAAAGAGAAAGGCAAAAACAAACAAAATATGGAGAAAACATACTCAACAGTAGGCAATATCCATCACCAAAGGATCCATTAAATTAGAAAATGCATATTACTACTAATCATAATATAGCAACAATAACCATAGCAATGTTAGAAAAATAAAGCATTACAACAATGTAAGATACTACAATACCAAAAAAATATCATTAAAAAAACACAATTAAACATGTAAAAATTAGAACCCAAAATGAAAAATAACAGTGATAGCATTAGAGTTCTCCATTTTGTTTCTTTCTACATTAAGTTCAAACTTCAAAGCTCCATAATATCCCCAAAATAAACCAATAAGATCTTTATACTTCAATCAAATAATCAAGACTCAACAAAGTCAAAAGTTCACAATATTAACTAAAAAAAAAAAGTCAACAAGAACTTAAATTCAAGACTTGTCCAAATTCAACCCCACCAAATCAAGATTCAAAATGAGAAGATGTGTGCGTGTTTGTGTTTTAGAGAGAAACAGTGAGGTTAGAGAGAAAGAGAGAAATGTGTATATGTGTGTGCGTTTTGTGTTGTGTATTTAAAAAGAAAAGTGATAATAAAATAAATAAATATTAAATCTATCTTTTCCCAACATATCACTTAAATTGTGGACAATAAATAAAATAAAGTTAAATGTCTTTTTAGTGATGAGATGTTGACTTGATTGATTTATTACTCTGTGTATTAAAATAAATCGATGTTATTTATATAGACCGTATTAAAGAAGGTACAAAAATAAAAAATATCCATATATATAACTACAGAAAAATATAAACAAATATAATTATCTTTGAAAAAAATGTATTACACTATAAACAATAAAATTATAATATATAAAAAGAATTGTACTGTTATGTTAAGTACGTATGTAGATGATTGTGCAAAAATATTAAAATGATAATGAACTGATAAAAAATTTATGAAATTAAGGGTGTGAATGTTTGTGGTGTGTGTTTTGTGTATATTGTGTGTTGAGTATTTAAAAAGAAAAAATAATTCATCAAATCTACAATTTTCTAACATATCCCTTAGATTTAGGAAAGTACATTGGAAAAAATCAAAAAATGAAGAAAATAGGGGAAGAAAATTAAAAAAAAAAGGATAAAGAGAAATGAATAAAAATATAATATTATTCGTGTATTTAAAATAATTAAATCGACTCACATTTACAGATCGTATTAAATATCGTACAAAATAATGAATGCTGATATATAATTACGAAAAAATATAAATAATAAAGAAAAAATATAATTATCTTGAAAAAATATATTATGTTATAAATAATTAAAATTATACTGTACAGTAAAAAAAAATTACAGTGTTGTGCTATGTACGTATGCAAATGACTGTGTAAAAATATTAAAATAATAATAAACTGATAAAACTTCCAAAATTTACGAAATTAAAGATAATTATCAATAAATTATGTAAAATTAAAATATGATAAAAAATTGATAAAAAATTCTAAAAAATGATGATTATCGTTAATTTGCTAAAACTATGTGAAAAATTACATTTTATGCACTTTAACGATCATAAAGCCTAAAAGTGCTAATTATAAGCATGGAAAGCCAAAATTGGGTGTCAACAGTGGATTCTTCTTGACAGAAGTTCCATGCAGAGAATGAACAAATAAGGGAACATAGGATCCCCCTGTCTGATGTCTCTAGAGGGCTGGAAGGCAGGGGTTTTGCCACCATTAACCAGAACAGAGGTGAAAGAGGATGAAAGACAAGATATGAGGAGCTTAAAAAGTCCAGAAGGGAAGTTGAAGAAGAAAATGACCTGTCTAATAAAGGACCACTCAAGTCTGTCAAAAGCTTTTTCTAAATCAATCTTGAGAATCATGTGGTGGGTCCTACCTTTCGACTTCTTTAAATGTCTTAAATACTCTTGAACAATAATAGCATTGTCAGAGGCCCTTCTCTTAGAAAGGAAGCTGGCTTGATTTTGGCCAATAAAGGTCTGAAGGTAAGGTTTAATTCTATTGGCAATGATTTTGGTAATGATTTTGTATTGGGTATTGCAAAGGCCAATAGGTCTAAAATTCTTGAGGGTAGTAGCATTTTTGCACTTAGGGATTAGACACAAATAGGTAGTATTGACCCTGGTATCCATAATATGGGTTGAGAAAGTGTGGGAACAGAAGTCAAAGAGAAGGGGGCCAAGAGTATCCCAGTATTTTTTATACATAAAAGGTTAGAATCCATCAGTCCCAGGGTCTTTGAGAGGTTTGAAGGAAAAGACAACATTCTTGACCTTAGTGAGGGTGGGAGGAGAGTCTAAGAGGGGGTGGCAGGAGGAGTTAATAGACCCATGGATAGAGGGTTTAGATTGGCAATCAAGGGAGCCAGTAGACAAGGTTGAACAGTAGAGGGAAGTATAGAAAGAATAGATAGTACTGTTGATATCTTCCTGGTTATGAATTCAAACTCCATTCTCATTCAGGGATTGAATATTGTTCCCCCTTCTCCTATTAAGGATGGACGTATGAAAGAATTTGGTATTTCTATCCCCTTTCATAAGTCAATTTATTTAGGGGTGGGCGTTCGATCGGTTCGGTATGATTGTTTAATATCGGTTCTGTTTATCGATTTTCGGATTGACAAAAATGACATCCATAACCAAACCGAAATAAATTCGATTTGGTTTGGTTCTTACAAATTCGGTTCGGTTATTTCGGATTTTTATTTCGGTTTGAAATATTAAAGTAGTTAGCCTCTCTTTTTCATAATTGATGGATTTTTTTAGAAAAATTATTTTTTTCAAACCTGTTTTTCATTCCCAAATATAAATAATTATAAATAACTCAACATGAATGAAACGAAATAAAATAATCATAAGCTTAACATAATACATAACGTCATTAACCATTACATATAATTTAACCTTGCATAAATAGTCTACAAAGCAACACAAAACTCGTAAAATAGTCCATGAAACAACATATTTTCTGCATAAATAGTCCATAAAACAGTCTAAAATCACCAAAATAGTCCATAAAATATTTGAGTCACTAAAACAATCCATAAACAGCCCGCGACGTATGCGAATTTGCTGTTACATGTTAATTGTGAATGTGAATTACTAAATATTATATATATATATATATATATATATATAATATTATATTATATATTATATGTATAATAAAAAATATATATTATTTATTTATTTATAAAATCTTGGTTTTTCGGTTTAAACTGATTTTTTTTTAAAATTGAAAACCGAACCAAAAAATCAAAATTCTAAAATTACAAACCGAATCCGATCCAAAAAATCGAAAAACTGAAACTAAAATTAAATTTTGGTTTGATTTTTCGGTTTTTTTGGTTTAAACCAAAATATGCCCACCCCTAAATTTATCCTAGATTTCAACATCCAGGAGTCATTTTCATCTCTAAGGAGAGATCTAAACTCTACTATAAGTTGTTGTTCCAGGTTTTAAAGGAAGGAGCTGGTGGGATAGTGTGGGGAGTTCCGAACCCCAACAATCCGAGCTAGGATATGTTTTTTCCTATGAAAGATATTACCAAACATTTCTTTGTTCCACACTCTAGCCCTATCCTCAAAGTTAAGAGTAGCAATAGTAAGGTTAGAACCCTCGGGGAAAGCATGATTCACTAAATTAGGAAAGTCACTATGATTGCACCACATAGATATCACGCTGAAAGGTTTTTGGATATTAGGGTGGGATCTAATGAGCTGAAGCAATAAGGAGGAGCGGTCAGAATGAGTTCTTGGAAGGTGAAAGACAGAAGACTTAGGAAATAGGTGGATCCAATTGTCATTAGCGAAACATCTATCAATTCTTTCCAGAATGAGATTAAGCCTATTTATATACCTCATATTAGAACAAGTATATTTACTGCCTCTAAACCCCAAGTCAATAAGTTTAAAATAATTAATACAATTTCAAAGAGTAGTAGCCCTATGTATGTTAATATTATTTCCACCAAACTTATCAAAAGCTTTCAGAATCTCATTGAAGTCTCCTCCTACTAACCAGGAAGCACTATTAAGGGAATATAAAGAGCCAGCTATACTCATTAGTTATTCCCAAAGACTACATCTAATATTAAAATCAATACTAGCATAGACAACAGTAAGAATCCAACATGAAGAGGGGTTACCAACCTTGACAGATGCATGGATGACCTGGGGGGAGATGGAGATGCTAGTGATGGGGAAAAGACATGTTTTTCCCTCTAAAGTTGTAACGAAAACTCACTTTAGCCATTAAACTTAATCTGTTGTTTACCTCCTTTAACAACTTTCAAGTGAATAAAATACAACCTCAAAATCACAATCTCACTCTCAAAATGGAGAGTGCACTACACACGCACCATGTCATTGCCACATAAGAAATTATAATTAAAAAAAAATCTCACACACATACTATTTATATATATATATAATATTTTTTTAAGAAAATATCTATATGTGGAGTACAAGATACAGGAAGTTCGGTTGAGATGGTTCGGGCATGTGAGTAGGAGGGGCGCGGATGCCCCAGTTCGTAGGTGTGAGAGATTGACTTTCAATGGCTTCAGGCGGGGTAGGGATAGGCCGAAGAAATATTGTAGGGAAGTGATTAGATGGGACATGGAGTAGTTACAGCTTACGGAGGACATGACCCTAGATAGGAAGGTGTGAAGGACGCGGATAAGAGTAGAAGGTTAGTACCTACGGGTGGGCCGTAGTCGGAAGCTAGGAGAGCTTTGGGTTGGGGGTATTGTGGGTGAGGGTGCCTTTGGTTTGTTAGTATAGGGTTCTACTGTGTGGCTGCCTTATTTTGATTGTTTCAACGTGTTTCATGATTTATTATGAATTTACTTATTATTCTTTGTCCTCAGCCAGGGGTCTATCGAAAACAGTCTTGCTACCTCTCTGGAGGTAGTGGTATGGACTGCGTACATTTTACCCTCCCCAAACCCCACTATGTGGGAATACA
>NC_061113.1:245405290-245411460 GCF_002878395.1 Capsicum annuum
CCCCAAACCCCACTATGTGGGAATACACTGGGTTTGTTGTTGTTGTTGTTATATTATTTATATATTTTTTTTGAAATATATATATATATATATATATATATATATATATATACCCTTTCCTTCTTCTTCAGAACCCCCCAGTCCCTATTCTTGAACCCCCCTCCCCAATGTTGCCGAGTCCCCCCCAACGCCCCCTCCCTCAATTTTCGTTCCCTTTTTTATTACTACTCTTTCCTTCAACATGAAATTTATATTTTCGGAAATTAATTAATTTTTGAAGAAGAAGTTGAAGAAGGTGGTGAAGAAGGCAATTTGCTCCCTATTCTTCTTCTTTCCTTTCCTAAATTAAGAAAAAGTTGAAGAAAGTAGTGAAGAAGGCAATTTGTTCCCTATTCTTCTACTACTACTCTTTTCTTTTTCATTTCTTCTTCTTTCTTTCCCTTTCTATTATTTTGATGTCTCATTTTGCTGGTCATTGGATTTTTTAGGCGTTAAAATTTAGTAAATTTTTGGACAATGGTACCTGAAAGATTTGTTTTTATGTATTTTTTGAGTTTAATTTGTTGATTCTTGATCTTTATAGAAAAGTTTCTTTATTGTATAATTTGTGTATTTTATAATTGTGTATTTGATTGAATATTTTTTGTGGATAAGAGTGAAAAAAAAAAAGAAATTTTTTATTGAAGATTTTTGATGTCCCATGATTGAAGACATAGGGGTGGGGGTGTGAGAAAGAAGAAGAAATGGGGGTGGTGGGGTGTGAGAAAGAAGGAGAAAAAATAGTGGTTAAAATTTTTAAAGTGGGCTCCACTTGATTTTTTAAAACTTTTTTATTATTAAAACGCGCTTTGAATTTTTTTAAAAAATTTTCTTGCCACATCAGCTGTTAAGGGAGCAAAATAATACAATTTAAAGTTCTTAAGGGGGATAAATTATTACAGATTAAGTTTAATGGCTAAAGTGAGTTTTCGTTACAATTTTAGGGGGGGAAAACAGGTCTTTTCCCTAGTGATGGACTAATTATCATCTTTCCCGAGAATGACGATGCCTCCAGAATGACCAGAGGCACTAGATTGAAGGAAACAAGAAAATCCCAATTCTTCAGCAAGCTTAGAATGATCAACCATCTTGGTTTCGAGAAGGGCTAGTATAGAAGGTTGATAAATGTCAACCATAGACTTGCAATGTCTACGAAATTCAATATTGTTGGCCCCCCTAACATTCTATATTATGTAATTCTACATCATTAGTTTGATGGTTGGGGGGGGGGTCTCCACAGCAACTGATTTTTCTTTCCCCAGAAGGTTGGATAGGCTCAGGGGGCAATATCTTTCTCTTCTTGGACAAAGGGATCACTAACACTTTGAATGGGTCTCCTAGCATAAGGTTTGGCAAACTTACTCTTAGTTCTAGCTTGTTTAAATCCTGTGGTAGCAGTACAATTACCATCTCATGCAGAGGCTCCACAAATTCTAGACTTGCAGAATTTTCCAAAGTGAGCTCATCTGTCTTTGGTATTCTCAGTTGGACTAACAACCTTTCCATTTCCTAGTTGCTCTCTCTTAGAGAAGCTCGAGTCTTTTCTCTTTCTAGCATTTCCAGAGATAGAGAGGGGGGAGATTGGGGTGAGGAGGATTGAGTTTGTGGTAGAGGGGTATCCCCAAAGAGATTCACAAAATGAGGCTCCTGAGCTAGAAGAGGTGGATTGAGGGGTGGAAAGAAGAGAAGAGTCAGGCTATTTTGGGTCATCAGTTCTGAAATGAGCAGAGGGTTTAGGTCCACCTAGAAGTTAGGATTGAATATCTGAATCAGGGTTGCAGGCCAAACAATTGACCCAAAATTTTGAAGACCCTTGTTGAGGCAAATCATTACCAATTGTGCTAGATAACGTGGGTCTTGGATGTAGAGAGTGAGGTAATGACCCTGCCACTGTAGATGGAGTGGGACTGATTGGTTGGAGAGGCAAACTTCCAACTATGATTCTGGGGAGTGATTCGGAGGAAGAGGATACGAGAATGGTTAGGTCTCTTGAGGAGGATCTTGGAAGTTTAGTTTGGCAAGTAACGGTTTGTATTGTATGGTGGAGGGAGTAACCTTTAAATCAGAAGCTAAGGAAAGATGAAGAGGTGGAGCTTGGGGAATGACAGTGGCATTTAATTCTATATCCGAGTGGGGCATAGTAACCATCAAATCCCCTTGAAAAGTTGAGGGGATTTTCGCCAGCGTGATGTAAAGAATCCTTCTAAACTTGGGAGGGAGGTTAATGACGAGCTGACTTGGGGATGGTCCTACCTGAGGAACATTCTCTTGGTTTTTATTATTAATTAGAGGAGAGGAATTAATTAAGTTAATAGTGGGAGGGGGGCTACTGATAGAACCTAGAGTGGGCTCAGTATTAAAGGGGATGTCCAAATCCATAGATATTTTAGGCCCCAAAGTAATTGGGCCATCTGAGTTATTGGGCTTTTAACAGAGATCTGTTACCCCTCTTATCAGTCCTAGCAGAAGAAATAGGGGCTGAGGTAGCTTTCATTGGGCTTGGGAAGGCCTTCGGGTTAATGGAGTCTGGCCCAAAGTTGGGCCGACCTGCTGGGGCCCGATTGCGAGGGAAAACCCTAGCTTACCAAATTCACTAGTCTTGGAGAGGATGGCGGCATTCGCCCTGGATGAGGAAGAGGAGGAAGTGGACTTACCTGGCGTCAACATAACTGACTATTTCCCTGGTCGAATAGACGTGGACTGAGTTACCGGTGGTACTACGCGAGGCGGGCTTTTCTTCTTTTTGAAGGTCACTATTTGTCATTCACCGGGATTATGCGCCGATTGAGTAGATCGGGTGGGCTGGGAAGTAGATGATTTGATTTCTTGTTGATTGATACAGTGCTGAGTTGTGTGGCCGAGAAAGCCACAGGTTTTACAGAGAATTTTCTCTGCTTCATAGATTAGGCTCTAGTTATGGTTTTCGATGGTGATGGAAGTTTTTACTGGGTGTCCAAGATCTATTTGGACGCAGCTGCGTGCATAACTCCCTCTGATTGTTGTAGACGTGCATGCATCTACCTTAAGAAGCTTCCCAAGCTTTCGACCAACTCGTTCTAAATGGTAAGATCATAAAACTCCGTGGGTAAGTGCAGCAGACGTACCTAGATGGCGGCGACATGGATCTTGGAATTGCTCAGGACAAAATTAGGTTCCCATTTCCTAAGCTCGGCCCATATAAGCTCGTTGGTCTGTGGGGCAGTAGGGGATACACTGACTCGTGGCCCGAACAAAAAATGATCAAAAAATAGAATAGAGTACTAAGAATTAAAAAAAGAGTTCAAACTCAAAGGCTATTTGGACTATCATAAATATTTAAATATTAAATATTTTTATAAAATAAATAAAAAATTAAAATACTAAATTCTTTAAGAAATCAAATATGTTTGATGAAGATAATATGACTATGTTGAACACGCTATAACTCATAAGTGTCATGAGAATTGTTTTTTTGAGAAGTTTATTTAGACTTTTAATGGACTAAATATTGACATTTCTTTATCTTTTATTGTGATCAATTAAAATAAAAATAGATTAATAGTATTATTTAGCTAGTTATATTATTACCCATTACCAATGTAGTTTATTTTTCAACATCTCTATTTGGTTTGAATTTGGTGCCAAAAGTTATTTAATTTCATAGATTTTTTTTATTTTTTGTAAATTTGAGACTTGATTAACAAAGTAACTTCATGTAATATTATATTGTACATATTTATGTAATTAATAATTCAAAATTTAAATTAAAATTATAAAAATAATATATTTTAAAAAGTGGGATGGTCCATGGGGACCCGCAACCCACGATGTGATGGATTGAACTTGATATTTTTTAACCTGTTATGTTGATGGGTCAACCTGACCTGGCCTGTCAAACTCCAAAGCCCGTATTAACAACTCTACTAATAAGAAGTGGAAGGTATTTATAATTTTTCTCTATCGAAATTGTTGTTCTACAATTGAAAAAATTATTTTAAAATGGATTAGTCAAACATAAATTGATATTTTTCAAATATATTTTGGCAAAAAATACTTTTGATGAAAAATATTTTTAAAATAAATAAATTTGGAAAATTTGATCGAGGAAGCTATATCTTTTTGAACTTTTGGTCGAATATATATATATTATCAAACCATATATAATTAGAAAAAAGTACGGATATACCCTTAAACTTTAATAAATGATACAGGTATACCCTTCATTATATTTTAGGTACAAATATACTTTTGTCGGTAATGAAAAGATATAAATATATCCTTATTACTAACGACGGAACACATGTCTATCTCGTATTCGTTTGTTTTTTTAATTATTTTAACCCCATATAATTTGGTCGAAACATTGGTTTATACTATTGAACTGGCCTATGAAGTATTCATACAATGGTGTTGTCTGGTTGGGATTTTTTTTTTTCCTAAAATTGAAACATACCATATGGAAGAATCTTTGAATGCAAATTGCAAAAGATGTGTTGTCTCAGGTGATGTAAGCATACGAGCCCTTTTGATTTATGTTAGATGTCCATAACAGATGAAGCAGGTGGTACTTCAGACGAGGATCTAGGCTGTGGCCTGTGAGGAGATGGAAGTTGCGGATAGTCAACAACAGAAAAACATTGAACGCTTCTGTGCAATTATAGATCGGGTCGGGTATGAAATTTAATTAGGTCCTTGAAGTTAAAATAATTAAAAAAAAAGACAAACAAATAGAAAATAGATATGTGATAAGGGTATATTTGTATCTTTTCATTAACGGTAAGAATATATTTATATCTAAAGTATAACGAGGTATATCTGTACCATTTATCAAAATCCATGGGTATATCCGTACCGTTTCTGTATATTATTTGGTGGTGTCCGTTTGTTACGTACCTTTTTTGGTTTTTCATCCGGTATTCGGTACCCACATTGAAACTCGACTAATTCGGATTCACGCCGGATAGAGCCTCATTCGGGGGTATTGCTCCAAAAGAGTTTTCTTCATGCTCAGAATCAAACTCTCGACCTCTGATTAAGGGTGAAACTACTCCCGTTTGTTACGTACCTAATACAATAGTACTATGGATGAAGAAGAGATGAAGTTCGTGGTCTAATTATGATGAATTACTGATGTGTTTTGTGAACATTGTCTGTTGACTGTTGTTGCTGTTGCGGCGGTCGCTGCTTAGTTTTGCTTCGGGAGTAGTCCCGTCAACGTGTGTGTGCCTTGTATCTCCTGGCTGCTGCTTGGATATTGCCACCGGCTATATCCTTTTACTTCCCTATTTTTTGCGTGTAGTTGTGGCTGTGGGCGGTAATGGGTGGTTAGGGTCATGTCCGAGGGGGTTGGGGCGTGGGGCTGTGGCGGGGGCGGGGTTTTGGGGGGAGGGCGGGAGGGGGTGGGAGGCCAAGGTTTGGCCGAGGGGGGGGTAGTGGGGGGCGCGTGGATAGCGACGGTAGGCTGAGGGTTGGGTCTTGGAATATAGGGACCCTTCAGGGGAAGTCCATAGAGCTGGTGAAGATTCTTAGGAAGAGAAGGATCAACCTTGCGTGTGTCCAAGAGACCAAGTGGGTAGGGTCTAAGGCTAGGGATGTGGACGGTTACAAGCTGTGGTACTCTGGGAGCGACAGGCGTAGGAATGGAGTTGGCATCTTGGTAGATGAAGAGCTTAGAGGTCAGGTAGTGGAGGTGAAGAGGATCAACGATAGGTTGATGACTATCAAGTTGGTCATTCGGGGGTTTACCCTGAACGTGTGTAGTGCCTATGCGCCGCATGTGGGATCGGAGGGGGAGGAGAAGATGCGGTTCTGGGAGGCCTTGGAGGACGTGGTGAGAGGCGTGCCCAGTTCGGAGAAGATTGTGGTAGCAGGGGATTTCAACGGGCACATCGGGGCGCTACCGGGAGGCTTTGGGGATGTGCATGGAGGTTTTGGTTTTGGGGAGAGAAATGAAGAGGGGGCGACCCTATTGGAGTTTGCGAGGGCGTTTGGGCTGGTGGTGGTGAACTCGGGCTTCCCGAAGAAGGACGACCACCTGATCACTTTTCGGAGCGCGGTAGCCAGGACCCAGATTGACTTCTTGTTGCTTAGGAAAGGGGATAGGGCGCTGTGTAAAGATTGTAAAGTCATCCCGAGTGAGAACCTTTCGACCC